>NC_142593.1:18757480-19057480 GCF_965207765.1 Zootoca vivipara | reverse complement strand
CATGAAAAGGAGATTCAGATTGGCAGCCAACTTGCTTTTTATAGTGTACGACCTCTTCTTATTAAGAGCAGCAATAAAGGGTCCATACTAATAGCCTGATTATTATTAATATATGCTGTCTGCTACTGACCCACTTTGTTTAGAATGTGCATTGGATATGAAGCGCCAAACATTGAAGAGTTGTAGATTTTAAAAATTCAGTTTGAAAGATTCCCTACCAATGTACATTTTAATAAGAGTTAACAGAAAAAGGTCTCTGCATGTTGCCAGGAGCAATATAGTAAAAGTCCTAAGAGCTAGTCCTCTTATTGTCATGTAGAGGAATTGTTAATCTGGTCACTGAAAATTAATTTTCCTCGGATGGACAAGAAAGCAGATGGGCTTGTTTAAAACCCGCATACTGATTGAATCATTTTTTGGAAGGGAGAAAAATGTAAATGATACTGTAGGACTTTTTAAAAAAGATTTTTGAATTTGTTTTCTGATGTGAGATACTGTGCAACAGCATAGGGTTAGTAGTATGTGTTTCACTCCCCCCCTCCCTTTACAACTGTATTGTTTTACTAATGTGGTGAGACAGCTGGAGTACAGTCAGTATTTTTTGTGTTTATGCATTTTTTTTAAAATGTAGCCTGTGGCTGTTCAGTACTCTTAAAACAGAAAGTTTAGCTAGTTGGTTCTTCTCTGAAATCCAACCACTCCTTTAATTATGAAACGCCATGTCTTCTGTAACATTTCTCCTTCAGCTTTTTCAGCAGCAAAAACTGCTGATCTTTTGCCTTTAGTTTTATAGCCAAGAGACAAACTGCAACAACACACAGCCCAAACTGTCCTACTATTGTCTGCCCGGCAACAGTTGCTATTAGCCCACTCTATAGCATTAAACTGTTACTGTATTTACAGATGCTGTTAAAAATGAACCCAGCCATATAGTTAAGAACATTCCCTTGCTTACCTTCTCTTCTTTACGGATTTTCCCTCAGGGTCTTATTATGAGCCTTTTAAGAAAGATAAAAGCAACTCTGGGCTAAATATTGGCACGAGGAGTTTGTATTAAATTTTTCTTTGAAATGTTAAAAAACAAACAAACAACATATCTAAACCATTTCAAGGTAGGGACAAAATTAATGGGAAAGTATCCTGTTGAAATAAATGTCTGGGTGCTGGCAGTAGAGTACAGTTTTTCTTAGTGTGTAGAACCTCGGCTTATGAACACCTCGGTTTACGAATTTTCAGTTTACGAACTCCGCGGACCCATCTGGAACGGATTAATTCACTTTCCTTTACTTTCAATGGGAAAGTTCGCTTCAGTTTATGAACGCTTCAGTTTATGAACAGACTTCCGGAACCAATTACACCCATGCTTCGGGTTAAGTACGCTTCAGGTTGAGTACTCCGCGGACCCGTCTGGAACGGATTAATCCACTTTCCATTACTTTCAATGGGAAAGTTCGCTTCAGTTTAGGAATGCTTCAGTTTAAGTACTCCGCGGACCGTCTGGAACAGATTAATCCACTTTCCATTACTATCAATGGGAAAATTCGCTTCAGTTTATGAACGCTTCAGTTTATGAACAGACTTCCGGAACCAATTGTGTTCATAAACCGAGGTACCACTGTATATGCCTTTAAAATGCTTTCTCCTTCTTTGTAAGAACAGTTAAAACATCGGAAGGCCTGGCTTGGCAAGCCTGGCTATGTCACACTCAGGATCTGTCTGAAGATGTCATGGCACGGCATGACTGTTTCCAAGTCAGACAATTTCTCGTTTCCCTTCATTTTTATACCCCTTTGACCTTGAAAATTTTTTGTTGCATCTCCTAGCTATGTCTGTGTTTATAGACTGTGATCTTTTCGCTGTACTGACTTAAATGGTACTTCCCAAATATGCTGTATAGACAACCGTCTTTTTAGCTTTGCCATTCTTTAGTGTTTTTATTCTACAGAGCAAACATTAGAACAAGGAGTACCATTCCACTCATAGTTCTTCTGATTCTATCCTATCCCTTAGCAAAGTCATACTATTTTGCTGTCATGGCAAGCGTTTGGTACAGGACCAAGCGTAAATGAGAAATAGTCACCATCTGATGGATACCAGGCTTTCCATAGTGTCAGTTTCAGAGACTGTATTTAGGTAATCAATATATCTTGAAAAGTATAAAGGTTGCTTGGATTAAAATCCTTTAAAATCATTGAAAGCGAGGCCATTGGAAAACACACAAAATGACTGGAATGTTAAGTGGCCAATGTGTTAACTGGTTAACGTCTTTGTTGTAGAGAAGATGTAGCGCAGAGCAAGATCACAAATTAATTTTTTTTTAAAAAAAAACACATAATTGTAAGATGAAAAATGAACCCTGAATTGAGCAAGTCTGCTTCACAGGCCATAACAGAAAAAACCTTCCTTGTTCTGAAATAGAATCCCATTGCTTGTTGGGGAGCAATGGCTTGTGGTAGTCCATTCAACATTTTGTTGACCACTGCGAGAAGAATGTTAGACTAGGTGCACCTTAAGTTTGATCCTGCAGGAATTGTCTTATAATGTGTCTGTTGATTACAGTGGAGCCTATTTTAAGAAGAATATACTTAAAACATTGGTGTGCATTAATGATTTTGTGTTACATCACTAGTTCTGGCAAGTTCTTCATCATGGCTCAGTCTTCCATTGTCTTAAAATTTGAAATGTAACATTTCCCAGTAGACTTTAGGCCTTCTGGGATAATCATGTCCCCGCTTTCATATTTTCACATGGCTATCATATCGCTACTATCATTATGAATAGGGCTCATATCCCCTGATAAACAAACCGTAGTTCTGAAATACACACAAAAATGACTCAAAGTTCTGTAAATAAGATGGGGAGATGCCTGTCTTTAAAGTATATAGTCTTCAGTCTCTGTTCATAAGGTTGTTCCAGGAACATTGACATTGTTTATAGTAATGTTACTGCTTATATAGTAATAAACGTGTTCACAGGACCAGTATTTTAAATGAAAATACAAGCTTTGGGACACTGACACACAAAATATAGGAAGACTTGGATTATATTCCAAATGAAAAGTGGTAGAGTTCAACCTCATTGATATGAATGACCCAGAGGCATTCATAATATTGACATGTTTAAGATGTTTAAAGAAAGATGAGTGCTATTGAAATAGATGTACTTTCTCACGGAACTGAATGGTTAGACGTGTTGGAGGACATACCATGGATTAGATTAAATGGGAGATTGGAGTTAACATGTTTCTTACAGAATTGCTGCCGATTTTTCTTTCCACAGCCTTGCGGAAGAAAACGTGATGAGTCCAAATGCCCAGTAAGGTATTGATGACAATCCAAATCAAAGCAACCTTAGCTGCTTGGCTTGGTGTTGAGCCTTGGGATATAGCTGTGGTTTCTTATAATTAAGTAAGCAAATGATGTGATATCTTGGCTCAACATAAACACCTTTAAACCCGTGTGACTGGGTGCTTTTTTAGAGCTTCATTAGCCTGAAACAAATTTCTCCCCACTGAGCACAGTCTAAGCTGGTTTTGGGAATTTTGTTGTTGATGATATAGATTAAGAAGCTGATTCTATTTTATGGGAAACTGTTATTGAAGAAGTTATGCCCAATCTGTTGTTTTGCATATTGTATTCTTTGAATATGGTGACATTCGTTTGAGTACATAAAATATTATAAGTGTAACACTGATTGGTTCAAAAGTTTTTGCTCACCTGGTAAACCTACACCTGATAAAGGTCATTGTTCAAGGGCGGTCCTAATATATTATTATGTAATCACTTCATCTTTATCCATTTTTAACCGCTGTTGTAGCAGCATTGAGAAGCTAGAGCCTGACTGTGGGATCTGCAGCCTCTTCTTGCATAGGTTGGAAGGAGGGAAACGTGGATTGCCAAAGCCAAACGGCATTACTGGATCTGAGCTTTAGAACCTGAGTATTATGTCGAAGGGCCCAGAGTCAGATTGGTGTGTGTGTGTCCGGTTGGGAGACGCTGGATCCCTTGCTATTGCTGCCTCCTTTGGCAGTGAATCGCCTCCACTTTCTCCGTAATTTTATACCCTTCTGTCATGTTGCCTCTTCCTTGCCTTTCCTCTAAACTAAAAACAGCTCCTGTATGTTGTTGAGAAATATTAACTTGCTTTTCTCATTGCTTTTCCCTCTTGTGCTGTAATTGACTTCATTACTCCGGAGTTTAGGCAGTAATGTAATTTAAAAGATGAAGTGGTATGTTGATTCATTTCTGTGATTAAAATATTACTGTACCAAACAAAATGGATTTTGACTGAGGAAGGCAGAGCTTTGCCTTTTAGCCTTTCTCAAATCTCTAGCTAATACAATGTGATTAAGGTGTGTGTTATTGCATTTGATACAGTGTGCTTGGGTAGGAAAAGAAAAGTTCATTTTTAATACGTGGGATAAGATAACACTTAAGGAAAGAGTTGTTGCAATAGAAGCTCTTTCTTAATTTAATCAATGATTTTCAGTTAATAGTAAGAAGTCCGATTACACAGCAATGCTAAGTCTTAATGATTTTTGAAAAGCAACTCTTAACATATATATTGCATTTTATGTTTGTGGCTAAGCTTTTTCCTGGTGAGCTTTTAAATCATAGTGGCATATCTGCACACACAGACACTTTTACACACACACACACACACACACACACACACACACACACACACACACAGCAGTAAATGAATTCTCTGTTCTGATTGGCATGTAGTTGGTAACCTAATTCGTTCAATGTGTTCTGTTTGAGAATGTAAAAAAGCAGAAATACTGTGCCAGATAAGAGATCGGTACAGAAGGAAAGTAACTCTTGAATGGTCTTGAATGGTCACAGTTTGCTCTTGGCAAAATTTCTTCAGCAGGTAAAAAGGTCAAGGAAGTCCACAAAATGTTTGCATTTCTACCCATGCTAATGCAAGTATTAACTTGTATTGTAAGGTAGTGGGTTTGGAAAAATAAAACAAAGCTGCAGCAGAAAAACCAAAACTATCAAAGTTGTTGAATTATGCCCAGACTAAATCTTATTATAGAGTTCCATAACAGATAAAAATGGCTTATGTTTTTGTCCCATTAATTGGATGAAATTGCAATGGGCTCTGTTCCCATTGAAATAAATGGGACAAGTCCCATTTAATTTCAGTAGTAAAGGTAAAGGTAAAGGGACCCCTGACCATTAGGTCCAGTCGTGACCGACTCTGGGGTTGCGCGCTCATCTCGCATTATTGGCCGAGGGAGCCAGCGTATAGCTTCCAGGTCATGTGGCCAGCATGACAAAGCCACTTCTGGCAAACCAGAGCAGCACATGGAAATGCCATTTACCTTCCCGCTGTAGCGGTTCCTATTTATCTACTTGCATTTTGACATGCTTTCGAACTGCTAGGTTGGCAGGAGCTGGGACCAAGCAACGGGAGCTCACCCCATCACAGGGATTCGAACTGCCGACCTTCTGATCAGCAAGCCCTAGGCTCAGTGGTTTAACCACAGCGCCACCTGGGTCCCATTTCAGTAGTAACTAAGTGCAATTAACTAGTGTGATCAAGGAACAGATCCCGGCCTATGAAGTGGAGCACACGGGGTGCACACTGATGAGGGTTCCCTGAGCACCATCGAGGGAGGGAGAGGATTACCATCCTCTTATCCATGTGGAAAACACTATGCTATTAAGGTTTTCTCTACCCTTCCCACTCCTTGCACCTGAAAAGAGGTGAGTTAGGCAGCCAGCTGCTTCACACCATACTTCCACTTGTTCCTCAAAGTGCTGAGAGTGATCTTGTCAGATTTGTGATTTCGTGGACAGGGCTAGAAGTGCAGCCAGGTATCTTGATATAAGGTACTGCATAATCTGTGCAATATAAAGGAAAGCTTCACAAGCTGTATTTTAGTTGAACTCGTGTTTATTTTCATGGGACTAAATAGTATTTTGGGCAGGTAACACTGTGAAATCCCAATATTATTAAATAATAAATTTTGTTTTTACTCCATATAGTATTAGACTCTTAAAAAGTACTGGGCTTCCATTAGTTTCTACCAACAAACTATTGAAAATTCTGGCTGCTTCTTTTGCAGCAAGAGCTATTTTGCAGCTCATTCACAACCCAACCTGTCTCTCCATCTGCCTTCTTAGATGTGCTTGACATTAATTTGCCATCTTGGTGCCTTTTTTTTTTAAAAAGGTAGCTTTTAGTTTTAAAACTTGACATCTGTCAGTATTATGCCAGTTTTAGTTAGAATTGAGCTGGCTTTTTCATGTCAGAATCTGCATGTTTGATGAGGGGTACTCTTTTGACAAACAGCTAATATATTTCCCAAGAAAAGAAAGGGGGGGGAGTGTTTCCTTCAATTTTTATCCAGATCCTGAACACAGCTCTGATGAAGCTGTGCAAAAGGCCCTAAAGGCTGGTTTATTTTTGTAAGACTTCAAGGAGCCCTGCAAGCTTGGAGGTGCTCATTCCTTCCTCAGTTCTGCTGCTGCTCACCTGCAGCCAAGTAATGGATTGGCTCCGCCTTACATTTGAACCTAGGCCTCTGGCTTGTTTCTCTCCAAACAAACCATGAATGGTAATGCCAAGAATAAAGCTTGGTTACAGCTTGTGCTTTGTTTTGAGCTTGAACAAAACAAACCACGAACCAGGGTTTGGGCATAACACTAAGCCAAACCGTGGTTTGATTCTGCAGGACCTGTGAAGAGTAAAGCAGATGTGATTTTTACACACTTGCTTATCCACGGTTTGTCTTATTGTTACGTGCAAACTGGACCATTGTTTTATGCCATGTTTTATTTTGTAAACTGAGACGCTAATTTATTGTATTTTCATCTGCTAGAAAGGATAAATTTTTATGCTGCATTTTAGTGGGGGGTTTTAACGTGGTTTTTAACTTATTACCTTGCATTTTAATACTTCTTGTTTTGTAAGCCACCCAGGGAATGTGTGTTGATGGACAACATATAAACCTTGTAGTAATACATAAATAAAAGTAAACACATTAAGCCAACATTAGAAGTCAAGGTAGGAGTCCAGCCTTAAATATATATTTTTAGTGTTCACCATGAGTCTCATCATTCATTTATTTATTACATCTTAACAATATTTATATGCTGCCCAGTAACCAAGTTCTCTGAGTAGCTTACAACAGTAATAACATTAGTTAAAAAGTAAATGAAATATGCAGCATGCTGTCAATTCAGGTTGCCAGTCACTAATACAATTCCACAAAATGTGGCAATATTTTAAATACATAATTCTGTTTTCATATGTGTTCCCTAGAAAGGCAGGAAAAAAATAGAACCAAGTATATACAGTCATACCTCGGGTTACAGACACTTCAGGTTGCGTCTTTTCGGGTTGTGCAGAAGAGCGACCCGTGCGTGCGCAGATGCAGCACTGCGGGTGGCGAACATGCCTCCTGCACGGATCACGTTGACAACCCGAGTGTCCACTGTACTGCTTTGTGTCAAAATGCAGACTAGAAGCTAAGAATGAATGAAATATGGAACATGAATCAGTACTAGGCTGAGTTGAAGTGTTTGATGCTAAAGTGCTGAAATCTCTCGAGTCAGGCACGGAGAACCTTTTTGGCTTATAAGGTCACATGATGTCACAATGACACCAGGTGACTGGGTGATTTGAAGTCCCAAAGTCAAGACTTCAAAGCACTGTGCACAGCTAAATCTTGCACACCTGATGTCGCAGGCTTTGGCTGTGCCATAGAGTCAGAGCCTGGATTCCCTCACCAATGCACAATCGGAAGTGCACTTTTAGCTCATTGGCAGCTGCGCCTCTACAGGCCCTACACCTGATGTCACATATGATGTCATTTATGGGTCAGATGACCGTGGTTTAGATAAAAGGGGCCACATTTGAACTGCTGGAGGTTCCTCACCCCTCTCTTAAATAATATTTCCCTTGCATCTTCAGTAGATTATTTTTTTCAAGACCATCTTCAACAGTTTACATTTTGATGTGTTGTGAGCTACGTTGTACTGCTGTTTTAATGTTGCAATTGCTTCTCCCCCCCTTCTTCTTTTACTTTGGTTGTCAATTGATACAGGACTTCTTTTTAGCGGAAAGCAATGTAGAAAATGTAATACACCTAAACCCTATAAAGTATAAGAAGTTCTGAACGTTAATGGGTGCCAAGGATATTACATTTAAAACAAAAATTAAAGTTAAGCAAAATTTCCAGTCAGCGGTACCCTTTCACAACATTGTTATATACCGGTACTTATTGGCTGAATGGTTTAAAAGATACACGCAAAAGTATATTAAGGCTTTTCTTCTGTGACTTTCTGTGAATAGTTAGGGTCTGCGCTAACCAGTGCCAAATCTCGACTGACAGTTGACCAAAGCGTCCAAGTTTTGTTTGTATAGCGTGAAGAGCAAACTTCCAGTAATATTTTCTAACGTTTGTATGTGTTTGCTTTTCAGAATTGTGTGTTAATAGCACTGATTCAGATTGCAGGTGATAAACTAGGAGGTTGAGACACTATAGTAAATTGTTGTTTAGAAATGGGTCCCTCCTCTGTCTTTCCCTCCACTTCTTGACTTGCTCTCTGTTTAAAGGCCGGCGGAACATTTTACAAATCTTTCACTTTCCTTTTAGCATATTATGGTGTGTGTTTTTTATAGAGAGAGGAGCAGCGGGAATCATGGCAGAAAGAACTCCTTTTCCAGGACTTCTGTTTTTTATTCACTACCCCATTCCCAGCATCGCTTTGTTCCCTCCACTAGAGCTAAGACTAGTCTCTCATACAAATTACTGGTCCTTTGTAAGTTCCCCCAGATTGCTAGAATAGGGGCTTTTTCTACTGAAGAGAGGAGGCGGCATTGAGGTAGACATGCTGGCCCCAGTGATTTTATGGCTGTTAATAGCCACTTTTAAGGGTATGTGTTGGGCAGTGTGTTTGCTTATGAAAATTCAGTATGTCAGACCCAAGTTCCCTGAAATAGTTGGGCTGATGGTCAAATTCAATCCTTGTAGTTCCTGTTTTTCCTTCCTGCCTTGAACCGAAGATGCATATAAAACACCTCTTAAACCACTTGGGGGAAAGAAGCGCCATTTTAATTTGTTTAATCTTTTGGTCTGGCATGGTCACAACTGATTTTATACACCCGCTATAATAATAAATCACTTTTCAGAGGTCCGAGTCTAACCTTTGTACACAACTTATTCAGAAACTCTCTTATAAAATAAAGGTTATGTGAGTGGGTATTTTAGGAGTGTCAAGTGTGTGAGAATGTCCTTGGGACCTTGGGACCTACTTAGTTGCTTGTTCTTCCTGTTGCTTCAAACATGAAGAAACCTTTTTAATGTTTTTAACATTTCTGGAAAGCCAGAGTTCATTCTGAGCTCCCCTGACCTTCTTCCTGTAACTGTTGGGGGTGGGGGCAGGTTGGGGGGCAAGCCAGCTCCTCATACTGGCTGTGGCAAGTGATGTATTTAATGTATGTGTCATGTTACATCCATGTCTGAATAGGCAAGAAAAATACTTTATCAAAGGAAAAGGATTATCTTTTACAATACTTTGCTTAGCATTCTGAAAAGCTCCAAAGAATTTCCACCTTAAATCAACATACATTTTGCATTATCCTTGTTTAAATGTGGATATACCAAGTAAGCTTATTTTAAAGAGCACGATCCCACTGTTTAATAAACCATTCGTTTACCTTGGGGTTCCATTGTTTAGTACGCAGTAGTCTGGGCACTAAAATCAGATTCTTTACCCTTCAGAAATTATTTCCTATTGGGTAACTTGATCAACAACGTCTACTGAAAGATTAGCTGCTAATGCAGTAGTTTTACCCGAAAATAAGTACACTGGAGTGATTAGAATTTTCACTGCAGCCTTCAAGAAAACTGAATGGAGTTCTTGTCCCAGTTAGTACCTTAATATATTTCTTAATTGGGCTGGAGTGTACTTTGTGTGTATGCGTGTGTTTGCCATCAATTTGTTTCTCCTTCAGTAGTCAGTTGTGCCAAGAAAAAATTCTTCCATACAGATCGATAAAGCAGCACACCAGGATCAATACAACAGTGACAGCTTTTCTACAGGAATTGTTGGGCCACTGTGGTATAGAGAGAACAGTGTGCTGCACCTGGGTTGGGGAGACATGAAGTGTACTTTTGGACAGGTCATTCCTTTGTGGCCTAACCCACCTGCCAGAGTTAGTTGTGGTGCATCCCTATGTCCTCCTTCAGCTCTGGACGAGATGAAAGTGTGATAGAAAACAGTGCTATGTAACTGAAAGCAAATTCAGAGGAATCAGTGTAGGAAGACATCACATTTGAAGCATGCTTTTTTTGACTCAAGTAGACCATCAGGTTGGATATACATATGGAAAAAACAACAATGCCTAAAACAATGTATTTAACTCCACCATCAAACCACCACAGGCTTACTAATGCACAGAGCCGTTACCTGTTTCACCCACTGTGCCCCTTCCTTCAGTTTTTCCTTTTGCTTTTAGTTTACCACTGCTTTGAAGCAGCTTGGAATGGCTGTAGCAATCTCAGCATGAAAAGTTCAAAACTGTTAGATTAATTTGAGGTATTAACTCCGAGCTGATGTACTTGCTTTTAATGGCTCTGCGAGTTCAGTCACATTCACTGCCTGCACAGTCTCCCTGTAATGGAATTTGCCAGCACTTGAAAGGACTACTGAGAAAGTGGAAATGTAATCTTGCATTTAACTAGAAAAGCACAACAATGAAATAATTTTCTTCCTTTGCATCTACTTTTGTTATGACTTGGAGAACAACTTCCAGAGGAACAAATGAAGTTGCAGATCAAAAAACATCATTTCTCTCTCTCTCCATAATGTAAATATGTATGTACTGTGAACATCTGTAGGAGTTTGCTGGAGTATTCTGCTCTTTTATGTCCCAAACTGCTGGAGTTAAAACTTTAAGAGTCTTGACGCCTGAAGAAGTGTTGCAGGTAACATCACATTATATGGGCTAACTCTTTGGGTGTTTTCTTCTCTTTCACAGAACATGGAGAAAGTGTTTGTGGAATTCAGTCATCAAGAGCTGTTTGAGTTCTATAACAAGGTCTGTACTGGAGCTTTTACAGACTTCCTTACATTTTGATAACCTTTCTTTTACCTTTAATAAGTCTTTATTACCAGTCCTTGGGCTCTAGCTGTTTTTGGTTTGAGCTTTCCTTGTAAACATGTAATAGCTTCATCCCCCAAAGCACTGCATCTCTGAGTTATGTCTCTTATAAAGCGCTAACTGAATGCAGGTTTCGCATTTGCCGTTGAAGTGCTTTCGAACAAGGTGATGCTTGCTATACCCTTTTAAATCTACAAACTAACAAAAGGACAAGAGACTTTCGGGATAGCATATCCTTATTTGTGCTTATACACATGGCAAACTCACCCAGTCAGAATAAACATTTATATACATTGCAGATTTACGGGAATTAATTTCAGGAGTTCTTGTTGCTGTGTTTGGGTATATTTAATTTGCATAGTTTATTATTTCTCTTCTACCTTCCATGTTTCTAAACATTTTTCTTTTTTCTTTTCTGTTAAATAGTTGGAGACTATACAAGCACAGCTGGATTCTCTTACATGATACTGTGTGAAGACTTAATTTCTCCCATCACATTCCTCTCACTTCAGTACTGAAGATAACTTGGCTGGCAGTGTTTGCTGAAATACTTAGTTGGCTGTTGTCGATAAATGGCTTATCTCTTCTTTGGCCAGTAACTTAAATTAAATCATTGATAGGAAAACTGAATTTCTAATTGACTTAATCTCCTCGGAGTTCCCAGTGTTCCAAGAACATGTATCATTGAGGGGGCAGAGTATGGCTACCTTGTTTTGCTGTTCTTTGAATTACTTTGGAATATATTGTGTCGCTTTTGGTTTTGGTGACGTTTCTGCAGAGAAGATGGTAACTTAAATATTGGTGGTCCATAAATGAAATGTGTATTGTTACTGTTTTCTAAGACTGTAACCTATTCAAAAATTCTATTTTTAGTGGGGAAACTCCCCAGACTAGGTGGGTGAAGGTCTTGCTTACCTTCTTACCCAACTAACAATGAATCCAAGTATAGTTCACACAAGCTTTTGAACCCTGCATATGCAGATCCCAGTCAGGGATAGTCCCTACCTTCTGCTCTCCTAGTTTATAATCAAAATGGAGAAATTTTAAGGACAGATTTAGTTTGAGGCACAGTTTTGGTCAAGCACATGAGATGGCCTTTTCTTGCTTTTCTCCAGGTTTCATAGATTTGATACTCTGACAACATTTATCTTTTTACTGTGCCTATACACCCACCTGTTCTTCCTTCAGATTGGTCTTTTGTGTGATTTCCAGGCCTTCTCCCACTTAAGGCAGTAGCCAGGACCAGACTCCTCAAATCTAGCTTGTATATTTCAATACCACTATTCTTTAAGACTATGCCTATTCAAGAGCCTTAGTTCTGCTAATGGAGATGATTTTCTCTCTCTTATTCCTTAGCTAATGAATAATGACAACTATATCCACCTGTATGCTATCGTTCCCACCCTTTACCATGAGGTCCCAGGGTAGGTTACAACTATTTAAAAATACAGTGTTAAAAAACCCAGTTAAAACAGATTACAATCAAGAGAATAGGGTGCGTCTTAAAATATATATATCTCAGGTGTCAAAGGCAACAGTAAGGAGGTGTGCTTTAAGCATTTGGCAAGAATCATACAATGAAGATGACACATACACACACGTGTACGTGTGTGTGTGTGTGTGTGTGTGTGTGTGTGTGTCTCTGTGTGTGTGTGTAGGGGAGAATTCTGCAATGTATGGAGGGAATGCCTTCTCCTGGAGTGCCCCTCATCTCCCAGAAAAAGGAAAAAAAACTTCTGAAGGTGGTAGAACTACAAAGCGTGTCCTCTCTGCCGATGTTGGCACCCTAAACTCCTACCCAACCTGGTGGCAAGTCAGCTTGTCAAAGTTCAAAGACCAGGGGTCAACCTACACAGTCAAAGTCTAACCTGAAGCGCAGACCCATAGAGCGCCAGGCCCATCCAAGCCAAGGTCCACCAACATGGGCAGACACAGCACCTCTGCTCTGCTGCCCTTTTATACCTTGCATGCTGATTGCAGCATCTGGGCTTGATGAGGCTTGTGACCCTCACCTGTTCCAAGCCTACTGCAGCTGAGGAATCATACCTCCCAAAGCTAGCGAGCTCCACCTGGCCAGCTAGGGAGCTGGGCTGTGGGCCCTGGCCTGCCTCAGTCTCCTGGATCACCCCTCCTGCTGCCCCCTATGCCTTAGAGCCTGCCATGTTCATGGAGAAAGGGGTCCTTCTGGCTCGGGTGATGGGTCCTGCTGCTCTGGTTCCTGTGCACTGACCTTCACCCCCTTACCATTCTCCATCACCCCGTGAGTACTTCTTTCCCTATTCTCTGTATGTCCTGGTGTGTCCCAGTCCTGGCTACCCCCCTTTGCCAGGATCCCATTCCTCCCCCCTGTCGTCTTACCAGTTCATGACAGTCTGTAGTCTTTTAGATGCATAGGGCTTGTTGCTGTAACCGCTAATGGTCTGCTGGTCTGGGAAGGAATAAGATGCTTGTATGGTATATTATTGAGCAGGGACAGGGACCTATTTTTAAACCTATGAGCTTCATGCTCCTCTGGGCAGCCTGCCAGGGACCATGTGCGTTTGGTAAGTGTGGCCAGACACAAAAGCAGCCAGAGCAATAAATGTAAATTTCACCTTCGTGCAGATTGGTTTCTACACACCTACCCTCTCGATCCTCCATGCAGGCAGGCAAGAGGCATTATCAAGCTTTCAAGGACACATTCAAACCAGGCAAAAAGGACTTGGGGTGCAAATAGAACCAGTGAGCAGTGTGGCTTGGGGGCATACCAATGGCTTCGTAGAAAGACAGGGAGGGCCACATTTCCCCAGGCCTGAGGTTCCCTATTGCAACACATGCAAGAAACAAAGAAGGAGCAAAGCTGGACTCAAATCCCCATCCCAACATACAGCTATTTCTCAGGTTTGTAGAGAATTTTATGTGATAAGGTGTTTACACACTCTACCCTGTGTCTGCTATCTGAAGTCAAACAGTTAAGCAAAAGGTTGTGCACAGCAGTCCTCATTTACTTGTCACTTACTGCATAGTTGGAGGAACTGGAGATGGAGGGAAGGGTTAATTTCCTTCATGAGTTTAATCCCTCATGTACGAGATAAGCTAACAGGTGCAAGGTCAGCCAAGCCAGTTGCTATGACAGCGGTCGAGTGCCATCTATATTAGTGATATGTCCGGTCAGTGAGTCCTCCCGTGAGTCAGGAGTCTGTGTTACGTCTTGAATTGTGGGAGCAACAGAAATGTTTTCTACTTATCTGTATCTCTGTCTGCAAAGCCTACAAGGTGTGTGTGTGTGTGTGTGTGTGTGTGTGTGTCACAGAATTGTTGAGTTGGAACGGACCCTGAGGGTCTAGTCCAGGCGTCCCCAAACTCAGCCCTCCAGATGCTTTGGGACTACAACTCCCATCATCCCTAGCTAACAGGACCAGTGGTCAGGGATGATGGCAACTGTAGTCCCAAAACATCTGGAGGGCCGAGTTTGGGGATGCCTGGTCTAGTCCAACCCTCTACAGTGCAGGTATCCTGCCCACATTGTCAACATCAGGAAATATGCTACTGAAGCCTAACCTTTTGCAGCAGTAAACTATTTTGGACCTTAAGCTGCTTCTGTGTAGTGACTGGAACTGGGGGGGAACTTTCACTGTGTGAGTTTCTTGCCTCTGATTCTCCACCACCATAGCCCAGTAGTAGGGCATATGCTTTCGAGGGAGGTGATCCCAGTCCCTGCTATCTCTGGCGAAAAGGATTAGGTAGTCAGGGAAAAGACCTTTTGGCCTTAAACCGCAGAGAGCTGCTGTCGGTCAGAGTATACAGTACTGGTCTGCATGGATGAATAGTCGCACCTTGGTTAAGACAGCTTCCTAGGTTCCTATTTATTAGTGCCTATTAACTCCCAACCTATGCCTAACAATTTCCCTTAGAGATGGCATGGCACGTTGCCATCAACTTACCGTTGTCTTTTAGTAATTGATGTGAGGTTACTTGGCTAATTAAATAGGATGGTAGTAACATGGCTACTGTTTTAAGTATCTAAATATGATTCAGCTCTGTGGAAGAAAGGAGGAGGATGGGATGTAATGTTGGAGAAGCAGAGCAGATTCTGTGTCCTACAGATACATGGGCATTTACAACAGAGCTGAAGCAAAAAAACAAAAAAAGAATGTGCTGAACTGTAACTATGAATCATTTCCAGATTTTGCAATGATTTATGTTCCAGGCTCAACTTACATCTCCTGAAAAGCCATCAGCAGTGTTTTTGCATTTAGTAGGCAGGAGTATAAAATCTCAATTTACTGGTGACTTTAATTTCCTGCTAAGAGGTATATGGTTCATGATCAAAAGTAAGATAATACGGTATAACCTGAAGTCACTGAGTGGATTATATGATTCTTCGCAGTGATAAGGATGCCAGATATGTGTACCATTTTGCGTGCTTTGCGTTCGTTTGTTTTTATGTTGCGAACCGCCCTGAGATCTGCAGATGAAGGGCAGTACACACATTTAATAAAAAATATTAATAATAATAATAATAATAATACCATAGAGCTGGAGACAATTCCATACTTCCTGGGCATGCAGTATTGATCCATAATACACCCTTTACATATTCTGCGAAGATGCTGATATTGTAATTCCCTACATTGTCCCAACCTAACCTAATGGGTGCTCTTACTAATTTCTGCCTGAGTTGAGGGTCAAAGCAGATGAGAAGCCATTCACACTACTCTCAGTTGTGTGAATGACTTAGAAGTAATTAGCAGGCACAAAGCTCCCCCCCCCCAAAAAAAAATCTGGAAGTGGATGCCAACCCAGTGTGACTATGGGGTGGGGTGGTGCTAATTCCTCTGTGCTGTGGTCAAGATCAAAAACAACCGCACTGCAAACCTGCTTATTTGCAAATGAAGAAACGGCCCATTCACATCGATGGAAGCTTTTCTTCCAGTGTAAATAGCAGCCATGATGCTCCTGATCAGGACCACAGCAGGGGGCAAAAAGGCAATGCCCCCTGCCACCCATACCATGGTCTCAATTGGGATCTTCCTCCCCTCTGCTGCCCAGCTCCTGCTATTTTATTTTAAAGAGATATTTACAATATTTCTAATTGTATAAATGGTGCCTTGTCTGTTTTAGCCAGGACATTCGATGAAACAGTGGCATTTGTTCCAGTATTCACTGATGACCATAAAATGATAACAATCTCTCTCTCTTTGTTTTTTCTGTGTTACGGTTCTCTCTGAAAGATATAGGAAAAGTGGCATTATGCCTAAATGACATTTCAGTGCGATCCAGAGTATATTTCTCTGAAGTTGGAAAGTTCAGGCTGGAATTCATTTGGATTTCTTCAATCTATAAAAACAAGGGGGATAAGGGTTTGGATACAGTGGGGCATTTCACAATATCTCAGTTTAGACAACTTGTTTTGTTTTAGTAAAATGATTCCAGAATAGATACATATGGAATGATGTTTTCCTAATATACTCTGTTAAAACAATTCAAAACATTCACATGCAACCTTACTGACTGTTATTTCTTCTGATTTGAATTGCATCTCTTAACAAACCGTTCAGAAAACCTCCCTCAGTCAAGTGTGTTTAATACAGGAGCTGTTTCTCCAGGTGGGCCAGGTTAGGAGAAGCTCAGCACTTCAGATAGATTGTTTTTCCATTTAAATGGATTGCAGGCCAGTTCTGGGATCACTTAGGCCAGTGTTGGCTTGCTAGTTCTCTCCTGGTGCCCTTTTCCTGGTTGTTTCCTTTGCTTAGAAATCCTGATCTTCAAGATATCTTTTCCACCAGAGGCTTCCCTGAATTCATAGAATCAAAGAATTTTAGAGTTGACTCTACTAAGACCCCTAGACCCCTTTTTACTGGCAAACCAGGTGTTCCCCATCTTATATTTGTGCTGCTGGTTATTCCTGCCAAAGTGCAGAACCTTGCATTTGTCCCTAATCAAATTCATTTTGCTAGTTTTGGCTCAGTTCTCCAATCTGTTAAGGTCATCTTCAAACCTGTCTTCTGCGACATTGGCTATCTCTCCCAGTTTGGTGCCATCTGCAAATTTAATGTTTCCTGTTTTGCTGGCCTGTGAGAACCAAAATGAAGCCCGCTAGAATTATGACCCATGAAATGCTGGTATTTGGTGCCTTGGAGAGTGCAGTTTTAGAGTCTTCAGTGATCTGCTGCTTGTGAAATGAAACTAAATGAGAACATACCAGGTTCTAGGATAACTGAGCCATTAAGATCTGCTGCCATATTTAACAGGATAAAATTCAAAGGGGGGGGAACCAATTGGAAGAGTTTAGAAGTGTGAGGAGAACCGAAAATAAATCTGAAGAACTGGTGCTACTAAGATTAATGGCAACATAATAAGAAAGTCATATATTAAAAAGTAAAATATAAAAATGCTCCACTCTGGAATGTATTAAGAATAGTGATAGAACGTCATTGTAATATAAAATCATTCCATAACAACTCTAATAATTATTTATGAAATACCTCTACCCAAACCAGTCCCCTAGGCTGCAATTCTGTATACACTTACTAAGTGGCAAGTGCCATTTAATTCAGTAGACAGGCTTCTGAATAAAAGCGTACATAGTGTGTGCTTAAACCAAGTTAATATTTATTTTATTCTAATAAGTAATAGTATTGGTTGTGGCCAGATGAAATGACAGAGAATAGAATCCGCAGCTTGATACCTAAGACTAAGGCGCTCAGATTATCTAGTTCAGCCTGTTGCATCTTACATGAATTTCCAGTACATGGATCTCTTCAGATATCTTATCTAGGCTCATTTCCAAGCTTCCTTCCACGCAGCTTGAGTTTCAGTATCTGTCAGTCTCTTGTTGGATCTAGTTTACTGTTAAACTTTCCAGTGTTTCACCATACTACTAAAATAGAACATTTTCAGTGCATTTAAAATGTATCAGATGCTTGTAGAACCTTGCAGTTTTTTCTGCACATAGTCATTTTCATTCGGTTGCATATAACTTAAGTTCTTCTCTGAGTAAACCCACTGCAATTAATGGAGCTAATTAGTCATGCCTATTAATTTAAATGTATCTCCTAACATATGACTTAACATTGGATGCAACAAATAGTTTTTAAAAGAGCACTAGCCCCCTTTGGTAGAACCAGGTTTTCCCTTTTTTATCACTAATTTTAAAAGGCTACCATAGACTCAAAGTTATGCTCAAAGAGGAAGAGAAGTCCCACGATCCATTCCTATGTTCATTTACCTGGAGAAAGTCTTGCTGTGTTTAGCAAGAGTTAGTCTTATGTAAGTATATGTAGGATTGAAGCCCGAGGATTCAGAAGTCTGATAGTGGAAAATCCAGTTTTTGCTCAATCTATTTCAGAAACCTCCTAAAATTCAAAACATATAAAATGTAATGATCAATGAATGATAAACCAACTGTTATTTTAACTCTCTATATAAAGAAAAAGCATGCAGAGCTGTTAACATTAGTAATTTATATATAATTGTAAATTTCCAAACCGGGACTAAGACACAATGAATGTTAAGGGAATGGTAAGCAAAACTATCTTCCTTCTGAAAAATTCAGTGATGGACCATTATTATTTTCCCCATTTTATAAGATGGGGAACTGAGACTGACTTAATGAAAGCCTTCCAGTGAGCAAGTTCGTAGGTAACAGATTGGTACTGCATTGTTTTTAATCAATTGGATCATAGTGCTTTCTGTGATATTATAATTAATCTGAAGCTGTGTGTGAATGCTAGTGAGTGTCACATACTATACGATTTAAGAGAGATGAACTTTAGGGCAATGTCCTATCCACTGAAACCATAGTACCAGATTTTACATCTAAGCTAAAAATTCTGCCAAATGCTAAAGAGTAAACCAGCATGGTGATTTCAAACCCCTATTCGGCTAGAAGCCTGTTTTCTTGAAATGTGACAGATTCAAAGCCATATTATATATCTGCTACAACTAGTTCTATTTTTCTAGAAAGATGATGTCCCGGAACTCTCCTGAGAGCTGAGTTCCCCTCTGGAGAAAAAAGCCCTAGCTACAGCAATGCTTCCAGAAGGCTATATTTGTCCAGTTAGAACAGGGGTGTCAAACTCAAATTCATCGGGGGCCGCATCAGCAGTTTGGTCACCCTCAAAGGGCCGGTTGTATCTGTAGGACTATGTGTCCACTCTTTATTATCATAAATTATTGTCACTGCATTCAATTATTACTGTTTTTTGTAATAATGTAAGTAATAACTAGCTCTGAAAGCAGAAACATAGTCAGAATAATGGCAAGTAGATATTTAAATGTACAATTATTGTACAATTTATTGAAAAATGATTTTTGGTAACTGCACTGGGTGGTGGAGGCTCGCTAGGGTTTCATGCAGGACCTTTGCAGAGCTACTAGTACCTGGAGATGCTGGGGTCCTTCTGCATGCAGGACAGATGTTCTGCCAGTGAGCCACCACCCTTCACCAAAGGGACTGGCTGAGGTTGACTCACTGGAGCTGCTCTCCTGGTTCCAGGGTTTAAGGGCCAGAAGTATAAAACAGCATCTTATGTTTCTGAGGAGAGGGAGAGGGAGGGGAGGGAGGGAAGGAAGGAAAGAGGGGAGAGAAAGAAGAGTAGGAAATAAGGAATACATCTCGAGACATGATTTTGGTATGTATCATTTCAGTTTGGAGAATTTGGTTTGATGTATTTTGTTATATATTTTATTTGTTTACATTTGTAAAGATCTGATGTAAATAATTTTTAAATTTTTATTTGAAATAAAGGTATTTTAAAATCTTTTTTAAAAAAGGAAGGGAATAAAGAAGGAAAGAAAAAGAAAGAGGGAGAGAAAACGGAAAGGGAGAAAGAAGGAAGGAAGTAGAGGGAAAGAAAGAATAAGAATGAGGGAGAGGAAGAAAGATGGGAAGGACGGAAGGAAGGAAGGAAGGAAGGAAGAAAGAAAGAAAGAAAGAAAAGAGGGAGCAGGAGGGAGAGAGGAAGGAAAGAGGTGAGAGAAAGAAGAGTAGGAAAGAAGGAATAAAGAAGGAAAGAAAAAGAAAGAGGGAGAGAAGACAGAGATAAAGAAGGAAGGAAGGAGAGGGAAAGAAAGAATAAGAATGAGAGAGAGGAAAAAAGAAAGGGAAGGGGGGGGGTCGCCGCCTTGATTCAGCGCCAGAAAAGAGCACGAAGGGACCCAGGGGCAAAAAGCATTTCCCGTGCAGCGTGAGGCAGCGGGTGTCCATTTTAGGAGACATGCGTAAAGCCTCAGAGTTGCACGTTCGTGAGGCTGAGCCGCTGCTGAGCTCACGTTCATGAGGCTGAGCCGCGGCAGGAGGAGGAGGAGGTGAGGCAAGAGGAGGAGGAGGCGGCGGCTACCCGGGTCGGTGCCCGGCAGCGCCGTGCGGAGAGTCCCGAGCCTCTGGGACGCAGCAGTGCTCTGTAGCACTTTGAATCCTCCTCCACGCGGCGCTGCTGGGTGCTTTGTCTGTGCTGCTGCTGTTTCCAGGCGCCGAGCCATGGCAGGAGGAGGATTCAAAGTGCTACAGAGCACTGCTGCGTCACAGAGGCTCGGGACTCTCCGTGCGGCGTTGCCGGGCGCTGACCCGGCAAGCTGCCTCCTCCTTCTCCTGCTGTGGCTCCGGCCGCCTTTCTATCCACCCCCCGGCCCCAGCTGTTTGTCGGCGCTTTGTCGGCGCGGCGCTTCAGCAGCAAGGTCCCGCTGCTGGGTCCCACTGGCTGGGGCGCTCGGCGGGCCACATGACAAGGTCTGGCGGGCCGGATTTGGCCCCCGGGCCTTGTGTTTGACACCCGTGAGTTAGAACTTCTGCAGTGAATTACTGTAGTTTCCATCTGTTCTTACACACCCTGAAGGTTGGGGGCGGGGAGTGTGGAGCAGCTTAGAAGTCAGATTGGTAAAACTCATCTGACCATCATTATTTAAAATGGCTTATTGTTCAACTCATAAGAGAGAGAGAGAGAGAGAGAGAGAGAGAGAGAGAGAGAGAGCGCTCATGTACCTGTCTATTGAAAAGGAAGGAAAAAACAGCACAGTCAAGTCTTGGCATGCAGTTCCATTCCGAAAATGAGTAATGAGTAATTGGGGTATGAAATGACATTAGCATTTAACTCACTGTGTTGAGGTTTTTATACAGGTAAGGTGTTCAATAGAGAAAAGAAAAGCAGACTTTACAATCCCACAGGGGAGTCATGTTTTGCTTATAAGGGATAATGCATTCATTCTTTGGAGACCAGGATGCTTGTTCTGCTTACATTCTGTACTGTCAGCTGAATAATCGCCTAACAAACTATGCCCATAGCCCTGCGATTTCATTTCTTTCCTAATATGTACCATAAAGCTGCTAACCTCTTCAGCAAATACACCTAGGTCGGGGAATGTCAGGTTGTACAAACACCATTTCCCACTTGTATCTTTCTTTTAAGTAGTATTGATATTTGATTAAAAAACATATCTGAAATAATGCTGATGGATGGCACAGGTTTCTCTCCCAGATGTATTTTACAGGCTGCTGTAGCAAAGCGTGGAGGGGAGAAAATGAAACACTTTGTCAATACAAGATGTGCTAAATAAACCAGCTAGCAAAAAGAAAAAAGAAAAAGATGGGGAGGGAGGTTTATGCTTAAGCAAAACCAACAAGTTTCTTTAAAGCAGAGATATTGTGAGACAATAGGGCTGAATCTACTGAGAACTTCTCTGATACCACCCCCGGTGAAATGTATGGGAAACATGCTGAAAGCACAGCTGGGATCTAGTGCGGCTCCCATTCAGTTCAGTGGCACTATGCTCGAGACATTGCTGTTTTACTTAACAGAGTACAGTATAGCTAAGTGAGGAACACATTCAGACAATTTCACACAGCTATTGCTTCCAGTATGAGCTAACTTTTCCTTCTTGTTGCTGCCTTCTGTTTTGTGCATGCTTTGGTCTCGTAGTGATTCGATGCGTAGTCAGGGTTGTGGGGTGACCAATAGTTAGGTTTCTAAGTAATAATTAGCCCAGGTTTGAAAACAAATCAGAAACTATTTACAGCACAAAGAGGTCTGACAGCATCCCACCAACACAGAAGTGTGTTTTATGTGAGATTAGGAAAATGGGTGGACTTAGTGGTGTGAATCCAACTTCATATGCAGGAAACACAGGATTGTATCCAACGAAATCATTGAACAAAATGGAATGTCCCCCCCCCACCACTGTCCCCACACTCCCTCCAAATCTGCTCTGAGGTTTCCCCCAACACTTTGGAGCAGGGGAGGACCGCAATACCTCAAAGACCGCCTCTTCCCATATGAATGTACCCAGACCCTGAGATCATCTTCTAAGGCCCTCCTTCATGTACCTCCTCCTTGAAAGGCATAGCTGCCAAGTCTCCCGTTTTCCCCGGGAAAACCCCTTTTTTACTTACCTTTTCCCGGTGGTCCCCCGTATCACTTCGTCTCCCGTTTTTCTCCATTAATTTCTCCTGCCGGCGGCCATTTTTTTTCTTCCCGATTGCCCTTCTATGGGCACCAAAAATGGCCGCCGCCAGCTTCAAAATTCGCATCTACGCATATCCGGAAGTGCATAGACGTGACTTCCGGTGTTGGCGGCGGCCATTTTGGTGCCCATAGATGGGCGAAGTGACACCGGAAGTTGCGTCGGCACACTTCCTGACATGCGTACAAGCGACTTTTGAAGCCGGCGGTGGCCATTTTGGGTGCCCATAGAAGGGCAAAGCAACACCGGAAGTTACTTCGACGCAACTTCCGGTGTAAAATGCCTGCCGGTCCCGGATTCTGCAGTCCAGAACTTTGGAAGGTAAGTTGAAAGGTCCAGAGGGTGGCAACACAAGAACAGGCCTTCTCTGCAGTGGCTCCCCGTCTATGGAATGCTGTCTCCAGGGAAGTTTGCCTGGTGCCTTCATTTTAACCAGGCCTTGGGTTGATCTGATTTACATCCTATGCCCTTTTAAAATGTGCTTTTTTTGTGTGGGGGGGGGCTATTGGGTTGTTTTTATTTTTATTATGTATTTTGTGGTTTTATATCTTGATTTTATTCTGGGAACCGCCCTGAGACCCCCGGGTATAGGGTGGTATATAAATTCAATAAATAATAATAACAATATAGGAAGAGGAAGGGAAAACTACATTAAGTATGCAGTGATTTAGGTGACTGTGACCCATAGACTTCAATATTAATGTCAATAGCTATTTTATGATTGTATTTCACCCTTTTAAGGGATTTTTCTAATAATCCTATACTAGAGCGAACACTTTCAAGAGTTAGAAGAACTTCAGAAGTCTCTAATTATGGTGCCTTTGTGAACTTTCTCTGGTGCCAACGAAGCCCAGGGGTGCCAACTTGAATAAAATATTGGAGGGGGAGGTAATCCCTGCCTCACATGCACAGCATTTGAATGGCAATGCCCATCACCTTGAGGGAGCTGACCCCCCTCAAATATGTTAGGGGGGGTAGAGGAACCTTGGCCCCTAGGATTTGGCTCCTATACTTGAGCCTCTAATCTGCTCTGTAAAGCCACCTCTGCGGGTGTTATACTAGTGTCAGATACATAATACAAACTGCTGCTTTTTCTGTGTGCATATCATTCAATGGCAAGCATGACTCCAGAGGTCAAATTATGACGACAGTGGGGTGTTCAAATCCCAATATATTCTGCTTCAGCTATAGCCAATAAGTGTTGTGATAAACAACCGGCAATAAAATCCAGTGCCGTCTCCTTAGCTGTTTTTGTTCTGTAAAAGTTCAGTTCTATTTAAACACGGAAGCCGGCAGTTGCAACTCTGAATGCAGGCGGAATGGGTCTGTTATATAAGAAAGTGTCATTTCTACAGTGATGTTTTGTTGTTTTTGCAGAGTAGAGGTGTGCTTTAATTTCTCACCACCCAGGAACAGCAAAATGTTTATGTAAAAGGACTTCTACTTCCTCCCCTGCTTTATAATAACTGCTTGCCTGTAGCTCCGTAGGGAAGCTAGAGATTGGTTCTAACCGGGGTGGGGGTGGGGATTACACTCCAGATTTAATCCTGGCCATAAGAAGGTAGATCGCAAGGTGTATGGTTGCAAGAATGTGTTTTCCTCAGATAAGAAACACAAACCATTTTGTAATCTGAAACATTCAAGGCTTATCTTGGTCAGCTGAAGAAATGCAGATGGAGACATGTCCAAAGATCGTCTTACAGTGGACACTGACTTAAATGTCTTTTCGAATACAAGGTTATTGTCATTTTGCATTAATGAACCCTCTGTGGGCCCAAGCCTAGACTGAGTATAGAAGCAGGAGCACTGGAACAATGAAAAATACACAATAAAGTATTATTAATAAAATATATTTAGAAGTAAGACTCAGAATAAGCAATTTTCCTGTGTGCCTTGGATACATCTATTTATGCCTGTGTTTATTTCTTTATTTTCTGACATTTATATGCAAACTTTCTTCCATCATGAACCCCAAGACAGCATATATATTATTTATATCGATAGCTCATCCTGCTCCCAAGAATGTACTCTGTGGTATTCAGAGACATTGAAAACTAATATAAAAACAGCCTAAAATACAATAATATGCATAAAAGAGCAATTCCAACTCAAATCCACTGCACTACCGGTAAAATAATATGTGGAGAGTTAAGCTACATAGGCCCGGCTGAATAAAAAACGTTTTTACCTGGCACTTAAAAGCAGATAAGGGCAGATGGAGCAAAGCAGAGCTGGTTCAAGGCGTTTTGACACCTGAAGCGAATCATAAAATGGCGCCTCCCCAGCCAGGGAAATTGGGGTGAATGCAGAGAGAGAGAGAGAGAGAGAGAGAGAGAGAGAGAGAGAGAGAGAGAGAGAGAGAGAGATGCATCAGGAACAAGTGGGAAGGGAAGATCTACATCGGGAACAAGGAGGAGAATCGAAGCAACCTTTCCTGATGGTTTAAGTGAGAATCAAATGCTGTTGGTATGGGGTGCGTGCTCTGAATCACGCTGGGTGTATGCAAAGCCCAGGAGACTCCAGAGGGCAGACCCTGCCATTTCTTCCCTAGGGGTTAGAGGAGAACAGTAGTGTAGTGTCTCTTATTCACCAGCACACCGCTGTAGCGGCCACGTTGTAGGGGCTGCTGAGGAGATAGCAGATCCGGCTGCGGCATCAGCAGTGGGTGATGCATTCCTTGGAGCCCAGATCTGTTGCTCCTATGGATCCTGCCACCTGAGGCATCGCTACACCTTGCCTCATGGGTGGGCTGGCTCTGGAGCAGAACATTCTTCAAATGGGCAAAATAAAAAAATTTCCTTCAGTAGCACCTTAAAGACCAACTAAGTTTATATTTTGGTATGAGCTTTCGTGCGCATGCACACTTCTTCAGATACACTAGAAACAGAAGTGTCAGACCCTATATATATACAGAGGGTGAGTGTATCTGAAGAAGTGTGCATGCACACGAAAGCTCATACCAAAATATAAACTTAGTTGGTCTTTAAGGTGCTACTGAAGGAAATTTTTTTATTTTGCTTCGACTCAGACCAACACGGCTACCTACCTGTAACTTCAAATGGGCAGTCATCCTCCACACCTCCCTCAGAGGCAGGGCTTTTTATTTTCAGCCAGAACTCCGTTCCAGCACCTCTAAGATGCTGAGTTCTGGTGAGTTCTGGTGCCTCTGAGCTATTTTTAAACAGGAAAAAGAGGCCATATACAGAGTAGGGCCTCAGATGATGAACAAAGGGTACCAGGAGATGCTCCAAAATCGAAATCCAACTCTTCTGGAGAGCAATCATACAAGAAACATGCAAAATAACTAAAGTATTAGAAGTCACCCCAGAACTGGCCCTACTGAACATCTTCCAAGACAATAACGCCCACTCACACCATAAAGAGCTCATAACCCACCTACTCTCAGCAGCCAGAAACATCATAGCCAGACACTGGAGAGACCTGTCAGGAGTAAGCATGGACCAATGGTACCAAATAGTATGGGAAACAGCCTTATTAGGAAAAACTAACCAATAAACTGAAACTGACACGGGGGCAAATAGAAGAAGACGCCTTCACCCCGGTTTGGTTCCCCTTCATCACATACACAGCCCAACAAGACAACAATAATTGCCAACAGCCTACAAATTAAACTGGCTAACTTTATTCAAAAATAGCCCCCCCCCTTTACACACAAAACCAACTCTCTCACTACAGCCAACCAACTCTCTCACCACCAAGGAAATACAACAAGTGAATAGTAAGAGAACCCATATAAGTAACACTGACACAATTCACCCCACAAATAGAAGAACAGAAGCATAATCACCAGACCCCATCCCACTCACCATTCCCCTCCCCCTCTTCCCCCTTCCCCTTCCTTCCTTCCTTCCTTCCTTCCTTCCTTCCTTCCTTCCTTCCTTCCTTCCTTCCTTCCTTCCTTCCTTTCTACCAATTCATGAACCAGGAACCTGTACATTGACCACTAAAAATGAAACATGTTGTAGATATTTTTAAACATTTATGCTGTTTTTGTGATATACAAGTGACATGAGAAAACTTGGTATACTTGTTTGTATACCATTATTCTTGTTTATAAAACCCAAAGAAGAAGAAGAAAAAGAAAAGAAACGGTACCAGGAGGCAAAGGTTTCCTAGGGGGTTTCCTATCCAGTCACTGACTAGGCCCAGACCTACTTAGGTTTAGCAAGGTGATACCTTCATGTGACAGATGTGTCACATAATAAAGCCTTAAATTAAAATGTTAAGTACAGTACTATTGTTTAGCAAAAGAGGCGTAATTCACTTCAGCTCCATTTGCAGAGCTCCCGCTATTTTCAAATGGGCTTTAACAGGAGGGGAAAAAACCCAATAGATTGCGCCTTTTTGCTTTACATCTGTATGCCTCAAGTAAATGGTTGATGGACCATGAGAATCCTACAAGAATGATGAATTACTAGCTCTGAAACCAACAACTTGTTGGCAATCACTCCTGTTCCTAAACTCAAAAATGACTGCCTTTGTGTTTGCCGATTTAATGACTATCCTTCTTGTAAGTACAGTCTGTTGTGCTTTTCCGTACACTATATCACCAAAGCAGAATGATTATATATAGCACATATGTGGGCGAAAATACCACAGTGTGTGGCGTGGGACGCATTTTCTTCTGAGAAACTGCAGTATAGCTGTATCAGCATCAGAAAATTCAGGCACAATATTTACTTATTAGCTGATGCTTCATCTATGTGCATATGTGTCTGTTTGTATTTAATTAAGTGTTTAAAAAGAAACAAAACTAAATAGCTGCTATTAATAATGGTTCATTGGAATAACATCCTTGAATACCCAGTTCTTTGTCCAGAAATGGAAACTGAGGTAAATTTGCCACTTATTACCACAGAGCAGCGTGACATCCCTTCATTCCAAATTTCAAGCTGCCTATCCACACAGCAGGAAATAGATTCATTTTAAATTAAACATGCCGGGAAGTGGACTTCAAAGGGAACAAGGCAAAATTGTTGCTTTCACGCTGGAAATTCTCAGAAATGTCTGCACCAGTGGTCTCTGGCCTCCTATATTTCTTGCAAAAATTAATTGCTCCTCTTACTTAGCCAGAGCAATTAACTCGCAATAAAGGACCCTCGCAGAGAGTTCTCTTCAAGAGGTGAAATAACTGTCTAAGTGCTGGCTCCAAACTATGTCCGAGAAGACAAAATAGGGTAGGAGGCAGGGCGAAGCTTAGCAAAACAAACACCCCGTGTTTTTAAAGAGGCAGCTGTCCTTGAAGGATGCAAGAACGTGCAGTGTTGTGGAAACGGTGGATTGTACAATGGACAAGAGACGCATGGCCTGTCTCAACACGCCTCTATTAGCTGTAATTAATGTTGTTGCTACAGAACTGCCCACTACTACCGCTATATTCATGCTTATAATTAGATGAGGAACACACATCCCCCCCCAAGAGTTTTTAAGTACAAGAGATTGGCTTAATTCAGTCCTTTGGCTGACATCTTTTGTTCTTTTTCAAGCTTTTCTTAGAAAGCAAACACACTTTCTCTCACACACCATAATTTTAAATGGCAAAAGGCATATTGTTCCTAGAGTTGACTGCATTGAAAGTGCCAACATGGTCTTAATGAAATAATAATAATAAACCACTGAGTCTTGTTTTTTTAAAAAAAATTATTCATTTTATAATAACACATAACAAATACATACGAACACCACCCTGCAATACAAATAACAAATCCAACAAGACAACATAAAAATACATACATTCTCATTCTCAAATCTAATTTCCTAAAAATTTCAAGATGACTTCCTCAAATCCCCCCTTTCTGAGTTTCCTTATACATCATCTTTAGCAGTTTTCTAAAAAGCATAAATTTAACCATATTTTACATGTTATCCTTACCTTAACTTTCTACCATTGATTTCTTAATTCCATTACCATTTATTTCCTATAATACTAATCTCTACTTCTACACCTACAGCCTATAACAACTTCCAAATGAATATCAAAATTTCAAATATTGCAATATCTTTTTACATGTACTTTAAATTTCTTCCAATCTTCTTCCATCAACTATTCTCTCTGGTCACGCAGTCTCCTCGTCAGTTCAGCATGTTCCATAAATTCGATCATCTTCATTTGCCAATCTTCCACTGTTGGTAATTCTTGTGTCTTCCAATTCTTCGCTATTAAGATTCTCGCTGCTGTTGTGGCATACAGAATGAGTCTTGTTTTTGGTAAAGGTAAAGGGACCCCTGACCATTAGGTCCAGTCGTGACCGACTCTGGGGTTGCGCGCTCATCTCGCATTATTGGCCGAGGGAGCCGGCGTACAGCTTCCAGGTCATGTGGCCAGCATGACAAAGCCGCTTCTGGCAAACCAGAGCAGCACATGGAAACACCATTTACCTTCCCGCTGTAGCGGTTCCTATTTATCTACTTGCATTTTGACGTGCTTTCGAACTGCTAGGTTGGCAGGAGCTGGTACCAAGCAACGGGAGCTCACCCCGTCACAGGGATTCGAACCGCCGACCTTCTGATCAGCAAGCCCTAGGCTCAGTGGTTTAACCACAGCGCCACCTGGGTCCCTCATTGATTTAAGATGAATATACCATTCTACTAAATTTCTAGGTTGTGAATGCTACAAAGGTAGAGCTCTTCCCTGCCACTAAAACCTTCAGATGTATGAAATGCAACAGAGCAGAACTGCAGAATATCACATAAGGGAGGGGAAATATTTCAGCCTGAGGGCCACATTCCCTTGTGGAGAACCTTCTGGGGGCCAGATTCGAAAGTGGGCAGGACCAAAGCTAAAAGGGGGTGGAGCAATGGATTTGACTGATCTCCTATACAGTAGACCAGGCATCCCCAAACTTCGGGGAAATGACCTAGCTAAGACTGGCAGGACAGCTTTCTCTATGGCAGGCATCTCCAAACTTCGGCCCTCCAGATGTTTTGGACTACAATTCCCATCATCCCTGACCACTGGTCCTGTTAGCTAGGGATCATGGGAGTTGTAGGCCAAAACATCTGGAGGGCCGCAGTTTGGGGGTGCCTGGTCTATATTTTCCAGGGACGTCCCTGATTTAGAGAACGCACCCCAGTTTCTGATTTGATCCTGGAATGTCCCACTTTTCCTTAGAATATTCCTATTTTCATTGGAGAAATGTTGGAGGGTATGGAGTTATCCGCCCCGCCCCGCCCCCGAGCCGTCTGAAGGCAATCCTGTATAAGGAAGGTTTTTAAAAAAAAGTTTAATGTTTTGTTGTGTCTTTATATATGTTGGAAGCTGCCCAGAGTGGCTGGGGCAACCCAGTAAGATGTGTGGAGTATAAATAGTAAAATTATCGTTATGGAAGGGGACGTCCCTATTTTCATCCGAGAAATGTTGGAGGGTATGGTCTCAGGGTCTGAGGTTCCCCACCTCTGCTTGACATAAGGTCTTTGTATATCAAAAACATGTGGCTAGTGCAGGAGTGAGGCATGTAAATAACATCTATGGAAAAAGCTAAAACTAATTCTGCAAGTATAATGCGCATGTGTGTGTGTGTGTGCGCGCGCATGTGTGCACCCACCCACCCCAATTATGTCCCTTTAATGGCTGCATGAGAAACAACATGTGTTGCTTTTCCTATTAGCATATCTCTATGCTGGAACTCTATGCTGGACATGGGTGGCGCTGTGGTCTAAACCACTGAGCCTCTTGGGCTTGCCGATAGGAAGGTCGGCAGTTGGAATCCCTGCGACGGGGTGAGCTCCCGTTGCTTGGTCCCACCTCCTGCCCACCCCACCTAGCAGTTCGAAAGCACACCAAAAAGTGCAAGTAGATAAATAGGTACCGCTCCGGCAGGAAGGTAAACGGCGTTTCCGTGCGCTGCTCTGATTTCGCCAGAAGCAGCTTAGCTGGCCACATGACCTGGAAAAACTGTCTGCGGACAAACGCCGTCTCCCTCGACCTGTAAAGCAAGATGAGAGCCGTAACCCCAGAGTCGTCTGCAACTGGACTTAATTGTCAGGGGTCCTTTACCTTTACCTTTATGCTGGAAAAAGCTTCACCTGTTGAGTCCTATGACCTGTTTCTGGAAAAGGCATCACCGGTTGAAGATGACAAACTTATGCAACTGTGTGTTATTTATTTCTGTCCGCATGCCCTCCGATTATATTTGAAAGGAATAATGACTTATTCTGATAATTACCTCCCATGACATTTTTATAAGCTCAAAATTGGTCAGGTGGTTTTCCTTCGTGACTAATATGTGGGCTTGCTTAGAGTGATGGCATCTATGCAACAGCTTCCTTCCATAAGAAGCTCATAATTCTGTCAAGGAAGGTGCCAACTGTAAGCAGCACACATGAGTAATGGATATATATTTTAAAAATAAATTGTGGACACAAGAGAGAAGGCACATGGAAAAAGCTAAGCAAAAAAAGTTGCTAACATAAAGCTGGGAAGGAGAGAAATCTTAAGATGCTAATTAGCCTTTCCGCTATCACATTTGTATTATCCCTTCCATTGTTGGGTTAACCTTTGCTAAGTAAACTGCACAGTAGCTATAATAGAATGATGGGAAAGACTTTTGAATGTGGGTGAGTGTGAAAGGCGGGTGTGGTCCTCCTGCATCTTTAATTGGCCTCTTAAAAGATTTGCAGCTTTCAGAACTTGGAGGGATAAGATACACACACACACACACACACACACACACACACACACACACATTTATAAGTATCCACTTTTAAACTCTTCTTCTGATTAACGGGGTATGTGTGTACTTGGTGCCACACGCCAGCCCCATCTCTTCCCATGGCATCACTGAGTTCCCATTTAGGTTGGTTGGATTGGATCCCATCACCTTCACATAAAAAAACCACAGCAGAACATGGACTTAGACCCCCAGCTGTGGGAAGGCGAGGGCCTGGTACATTAAGATGCAAGGCACCACCTCTGGGAAACACAACAGCACCGATTTCCCAAGATAACCACCAAATAGCATTTTAGGCTTGTCTGAGCCAAGCAATGTGATGACTATGAAACATGGGATTGAGATAAGAGCCTGAAGCACACACTTCCTTTCCTGTGCCCTTCTGCATCTTAGAAGTGCTGGTTCAAACCGACTAAAAACCTGCATGCATCCCACTTTGCACATCCTGTTTCTACTTGGACAAGAATGGAGAACACAAAGAACCCAGAAATAAACTTGCAGCATCTACCGGTACCGGTAGTACTTCACTCTTGAGCAGAAACAACTGGAAGCCTGGTGGTTGATTCTTCCCAGCAAACTAAAGGAAAACTGAAGAACAACTCTAGTTAATAATCTGTTATGGGTCTGAGAGTAGTTCCCCTCATTATCCTCCTCCCCATCTCCATCTCCATCTCCATCTCCCTCCCTCCCTCCCTCTCTCCTGGGGGTCTGGGAGTCCAGAAACCTTTGCCTCTAAAAGAGAAAGGGGTTGTGTGTCAAGAGCCTGTGCTGTACAGCTTCAAAAGGCCTGCTTTTGGTGAGGTGAGATACCAGCAGCTGCAGTTTTAGCATCTGCTGTTTCCTAAGCGGTGCCTGGATTGAGAGAGGACGATAACGCTTGATTCTGTTAATTCACCTTTGCTGCGCACATATTTATGGCTTGGTGACACAACTGCAATATGTGTCATTCTTGATCACAGTTAGCTTCTGACATTGCATTAGCTTCTGTGCCGTGCGCCGAGGTAATTTAATTGAACTGGGAAGTGAGCGCAAGAGCATCGCTCAACTCCATTCGCTCTCCTCCTTATTTCCCCCTCATTGCTCTCAGCCTCAAAGAGGAACCCTCAGAGGATGCAAAAGTTTTAAACAGGAGCCTGCTAATTGGCAAATGAGGAGAAAAAAAGAGGAAGTGAAAGATTTGGTGAATATACAGTCCTTTCTCAGTTAACAATCTTTCTCTCTCTCCCTCTCTCTGTGTCCATGCACACAAATGCATGTGTGATGAACACTGACATCACTTGCCCCATCCTCCAGATGTTGCCCTATGCCAGAGGGATTTTCTTTAGCAGAAGACATTAACCTCAACTAAGGATGTCTAGCAGACCAGAAAGCCTCTTGTCAGGTAGAGTTTTGATTTGTTAAGCACTGCCCTAATTCCATCATGCTAATTTGATCACTTGTTCGTTCATTCAGCTATAGCAAAAGGTACCTAAGAGTATTTGCTGCTTCTCCAAAAATCTGTCAGTGCAGCTGAACAACCAGGGTTTGCTTAGCCTTAGATGATATTAGGCCAATGCATGAAACTGAACTAGGAACACAAATACGAAGCTTTCATGGGAATTACAACTTTCTTTCTTTTTTACCTGTCAGCATCCTTTACAAATTCCCACAAGGTGTGTCTTCTTCACAATCACTTTACTGCTTCAGAGAATGAGACTGATAACCATTTATCAAATCAATGTGATTTGCACAAGATTCATTACAAAATTATGTTGCAAAGCCTTGTCTGGACGATTATGCCTATCAACTTTTTCTTTCTGGGAAGTGCTGGGCCAGGAGATGGGGATTTCACATCTCTGAATTTGGATTCTTGCAGAATACCCACTTCATATAACTGAGCACAGGAGAGGGCTCAACTTTTCCAAAGTGCTGTAAACAAATACCTGCTTACATGCCTCGATGGATTTCTGTTTTCCAGAACTCAGGGACAGAGGGCTACTGATGGGGCCAGGAGGATCTATCTATCTATCTATCTATCTATCTATCTATCTATCTATCTATCTATCTATCTATCATCTATCTATCTATCATCTGCTGTTTTGTGCAAGTCTGGCATACTGGAATATTAGTACCTCAGCAATAGATAGATAGATAGATTAGATAGATAGATAGATAGATAGATAGATAGATAGATAGATAGATAGATGGTCTACACACAGAAATACTTGCACAAATGCCCATTATGGACCTAAGGTTTCCAGAACTTGGGGAAGGGAAAAAAGAACATACAGTACCAATACGTCCCATCAAGCACTGTCAGCTAGTGGGAATAGAAAACATTCGTATCTGAAGAAGTGTGCATGCACACGAAAGCTCATACCAAAATAAAAAAACGTAGTTGGTCTTTAAGGTGCTGCTGGAAGGAATTTTTTTATTTTGTTTCGACTACGTCAGACCAACACGGCTGCCTACCTGTAACTAGAAAACATTGTGATAGAGTTCAATTGAAAGCACTCACATATGCATGAATATGCACAAAAGCACACAGAGATATATTGGATCTGCGTGACCCATGGGCTCATTAGCGCTCTGATATGCCTGCAGCCCAAATGACCAGTACATGCACAATCCCCATGCTGCCATATCTGCCTGCAAATACACATCAGGTAGTCTTAAATTTAAGGAAGTTAAACAAAGGGGACTAAAAGAAACTAAGGGGCAATCGCTTTTCAAAACAGGCAAGGCCTTTCTGCAGCCTAGCTCAGGCAATGCCCTGAAGAGAAAAAGCAAGATGAAAATGATTCTAATATAGGGACATGTATCTGTGGCAATTGATGATAAGTGGGAGTGGGGGTGGGGGTGGTTGAAGAGCTTTTAGTAATGCAACTCCAAGGTAATGCTTTCAAAAGATAGGTCATATTACCATTAGAATTACTACATTGAGAATAAGGTTTACAAAAAGCAGGATGTATCTGTGCACTCTCCAGCATGAACATCTGTGGGGAAAGGGCCAGGGTGGGCTGCCTATGAGGCAAGGTGACCAGATCCGGACCCACAAGGTTGACTCCTGTTGACTCCTCCAACGCCAACACTGATGCCTCCTCCTCCTCCTCCTCCTCCTCCTCCTCCTCCTCCTCCTCCTCCTCCTCCTCCTCCTCCTCCTCCTCCTCGCCCTTGTCACAGCCACCTCATCTCAACCGTCTTCCCAGCCACTGGCCTCCTTTTTGCCTCTTTCTCTTTATGGCAGCAGAGGGGCGGGAGTAAGGGATTTGTTATCAAGGGGGCAGGAGGGCAGTCGGCATCAGCAGGCAGGTAAGCAGGGGAAAGGAGCCACTTTCCACTTTGCCTCAGGGGCAAAACATGCTGGCCTGGCCTTGGAGGGGTCTTTGCTTGCATAGTTATATACACAGTGTTCTCCACGGGATCAGGTTTCCAAATCCCATGCAAGCACTGTCATTCTAAGGGCCTTCTTGGTGGCTGCTTCCAGACTTTGGAACTCCCTCTTTGGAAAAGCTTTCTCCTTGTTGTCTTTCTACTGGCAGGTGAAGATTTTATTGTCCCAACAGGCTTATTGGAACTGACTGCTTTTAAGGAAAGGGCTGCAGCTGCTGCTTCACTGTTTTAATTGCAATCATTTGTATGGCTTTTAGTAGATTTTAAAAATGTATATATATAGAATTTTAATTCTATCAATGTGCAATTTTTTTAAAAAAAATATTCCCTCTCCCACCCCCAATATCTCACATTTTTTAAAGCTGTTCTTTATCTGTAAGCCAGCTTCGGTCTCTGTCAGCGAAAAAGGTGGGGTATAAATAAATATACACGGTAAGAAGAATATCGTTATATGCACAAACCACCACCACCCTTATCTACAGAGATTCATTCTCTTTCTGCAGATGTTGGGGGAGGAACTTGAAACACTGGAGCTAAAAGAACTGCATGGGGGGAGTTGTCTGTGGAGTTGTCCACTCTGTCTGTGGAGTTCGTACCATACTTTCCTTGGTTATGTGCATGCAATTCTGAATATGCAGCAGAGACTCTTACATTATTTTCCTGGGGCTAGTTGATAATATTTTTTTAAAAATCTCAGTTCTGTCAAAGACAGCTCTACTGTGTGATGTTCCATGTCTGACTCCAGGCAGTAACAATTCTTGCAGCCCCAGGTGCCATTTCACTAAGCTCTTCCATCAATCTTTCTGCTTCCTTGTTGTATACAGGGAGTTCTAAAGAACTGCACACTGTATAGATGGCTGTGAGACCAATACAGGCGTTAGAATGAACAGTGTTTAAACATGTTATGCAGTGGGGTTCACAGGGGTACACACACCAGCCTTGCCCCAGCATCCCTATCTCTGCCTGCTTCACCCTCAATCTTCCTGCATTGAGCAGAAAGGTCTGAAAAGGGGGTTCTAACACCCCTAAAGACGGGTGTTTTGTTTTGCTTTGCTTTTTGATTACTGTATGTATTGCACAACGTCATTTACACAATAAAAGTGTGTTAGTGGTGGATTTCTACTGGACCGCCCGCACATCAGTTCACTTATTCTGTGATACTCCCCCATTATTCCCATCTGGAGGGGACAACAAAAAGTGGGACAAAAAAATAAATAGGAACATGGTATGAACTGATGTAAAAAGTTACAACATATATATTTTTTTGTTCCCCCCTTTCTGTAAAGTTGGAGCGGACTCTGATGGGTAATCCTGCAATGCAGGAATTTCTCGCCCAACATAGGGCTCAAACCCATGACTCTGAGATTAAGAGTCTCATGCTCTACCAGCTGAGCTATATAAGAACCTTCTTAGTGTGAAGACTGTAGCTGGGGTGTTTGCTTTAAACTGCTGCTGTTTGAATGGTTCCATTGATACCAGTACTCCAGTTTTATATGTTAATAGCTGGCCCTGTCACGCGTTGCTGTGGCTCAGTCTGTTAAATGGAGCCTCAGACTCCCCTCACCTTCAGAGTCCCCCTGTTTTACATCCCGGCCCTTCCCCCCACCCCTGACTCATACCTGTGATTGGCCCCACCCTGTCCCGACCCATGACCTATCCTGCCCCTCCTCCCCCCCAGCCCCCACCCAGGCGAGCCCCCACCTCCACTCGGCCCAGTCTGGAAAGCCGAGCCGAGATGCTGTGGAGAGGGAAGTTTTCCTAGGTGCAGTACCAGTGTAGCTGTTGCTAGAGGGCACTATTTTGCAACCTCTCCTGTGCTCCCAGCATGCACTTTCATCTGATTTGTGAGTTCTGGAACACGTGGTTTTGGGGTTTTTATGTTGCACAGGTGTGACATCTGTCTTTGAAAACGGCATGGGCTTGCTCTCGTAGTCACATTTGACTTTGTGTCCAAATTTAAACGCAATTGGTCAAGTGGTTTCCTTGAACATTGGCGACGAATACACACGCCAAAGTTTACATCTCTCTATATAAAAATATAAAAAGGGCGTGTGGGTGGGTCTCCACTTTTCTCTGAAACCGCTTGACCGATTGCGTTCAAATTTGGGCACAATGTCCCATGTGAATGTCCGAAGGATCTTAGGAAGTTTGTGAAGACAAATGTCACACCTGGGCCACGTAAGACCCCCCCCCAAAAAAAACCCTGTTCCAGAACACACCACTCAGCCGAAAGTGCATGATGGGAAAAGAACCAGGTTGCAAACCAGTGCCCTCTAGTGGCAGCTACACTGGTACTGCACCTATAAAACCTTCCCTCTCAACAGCAACTCAGCTGCCGTTTACATACTAGGCCGAAGCCTTTACAGACTAGGCTGAATGGAGCTACTGACTCGCCTGGGTGGGGGTTGGGGAGGAGGGGACGGGATAGGTCAGGACACGGTGGGGCCAATCACAGGGATGACCCGGGGTGGGGGAAAGAGGGGGCATGATACGTCATGGGATGGGACAGTTTGGGGGGAATCACGGGGAAAATCCAGGGGGTGAGGGAGGGGGCGGGATACATCATGGATCAACACAGGGTGGTGGCAGTCACAGGAATTAGCCATGGCAATGCATGGCAGGGCCAGCTAGTGTATATATATATGGCTTGTGTGCATCTCAGATCCTTTTGAATGCAGGGCAGTCTAGAAAAACAAATAAAAATAAAAATAAAAAATAAAAATCACAAAGAATTTAAAGGTCTGCAGATTATTAGTGACATGTTGTAAAAGGATAGGACAGGTAAAAGTACCTGTAGTCAAGGGGAATGCAGGCTTGCAGTCAGTCGAAGACATGTTGTCATAATACAGTATTCTTTAGAATGATACTTAGGCGTCTTCAAGTCACTGAGCAATCATGTTACAAAAGACAGCTTGCCTGAGTGCTCCAATTACTGAAGTATTATGCAGCTTTGACGGCTGTGCCTCCTATAGGACTGGAATTGTTCAAGAGATCGATAGTGAACCACAAACTCTCGTTGTGTCTGTCTTCCTAGCTCAGGTAAAAAATGGCAAGAAACTGTTTGCTATTTATAAAATGTGAGTTGGTGCCCCTACTCCCAAATATAGCATCTTTGTTTTTGTTTATTTTGTTAATTTCTTTTAAAAAAAATCTAAATACCAGGGAAGACAGATGGCAACATATTACATCATCAGCTAAATACAATGCATCAATTCAGGATTCCAAAGTTTGACATATGCTGTTGGGAGCTGTTGAAGTAAATGATGCATGGTTACATCCGTAATAGAATGCCGCCATACATCTTGAAATGTGGCAAGTTTAGCAAATCCTTGTGGGGCCTCAAAATGGTACCAGCATTCTTCTCAGAGATAGCAAAGCATATATTATACCAGAGTATCACACCTAAATCCTCTTAACTTTTTCCATTTTTGTATAATAAATAAATGTGCAGCAAATAAAAATATTACACGTTCTATACATACAATATTTGTATTGTTTCCATCAAAAACAGAAGGAAGTGCGCTAGTTGTGGTTTCATCTTAATCTGGATCTGTACAATATTTGTTATCTCTTTAAATAAAGCAATCCAAAATGTTTAGATTTGGGGGAAATCCCACCATACAGTACAGGGAAATCAATGAAGTCTCATGCAATAATAAACTTGATAGCCTGTAAAGTGCCACACAAGGTGCTTCTGTTGTTGTTTCGAAGGTAGTGTTATCTACCAGAAAAAGATGGCAAAGCAACAATGCTCCCAGGCTAGTGTAGTTTTCTCCCTTGTTTAGGGCCATGCTGTGGGATTGGGAAGGTGTTAAGTCCATGCCTTCCCCTGGTCTCCCCTGACATGTCCACAAACCACCCCAGTGTACACAGTGCTAGAACTCCTGTTTAAGTATGGCAAAGGATGTGGAAATTTCTACGTAAGAACGAGGCTCATAAAACCACAATGCTTAAGTCTAATTAATGCATGAAGGAGTTGATACCATAGAGCTTTGTTGTTTAGTCGTGTCCGACTCTTTGTGACCCCATGCACTCCTGTCTTCCACTGCCTCCTGCAGTTTGGTCAAACTCATGCTGGTAGCTTCGAGAACACTGTCCAACCATCTCCTTCATGGATCACTGCCTTGTCGTGGGTAAGGGGCTTGAATAACTCAGAGAAGCTATGAGCTATGCCGTGCAGGGCCACCCAAGACGGACAGGTCATAGCTGAGAGTTTAGGCTAAATGTGATCCACCTGGAGAAGGAACTTGCAAACCACTCCAGTATTTTGCCAAGAAAACTCCATGGACAAAGACAACAGGCAATCCCATAGAGCAGGCACCCCCAAACTACAGCCCTCCAGATGTTTTGGCCTACAACTCCCATGATCCCTAGGTAACAGGACCAGTGGTCGGGGAAGACGGGAATTGTAGTCCAAAACATCTGGAGGGCCGAAGTTTGGAGATGCCTGCCATAGAGAAAGCTGTCCTGCCAGTCTTAGCTAGGTCATTTCCCCTTACCCTGGAAGGAAATAAGTAATCAAGCCTATTGTCTCCTCTCCCACAGCCTACCTGAGGAAGCTCAACATGTGAAGAGGTTTGAGCTGGTTGCTCCAGCTCAGACTGCATGGCTCTCACCAGCCACTTGTGAGTTTTTATACCAATAATTTCAGAACATTCACCACTTTGTAATTAAGCAAAGTTTTACTTCTTGTGCAACCTTTCTGGAACACATGGAGCTGACCTTTGGAGGATTTGTAAGTAAACAATTTTTAACTTATCAAACATGTGGTCTTTTGCTATACTGGGAGAAGAGGGAAAACTTTGGGACTCACTTTAAAGGGCACATTTTAAAGGTCTAACAGCCTACATTTTCATGCTTTACATTGCCGCATATCTTGTGACTTTAAATCTTTGTTGGGGTTCTCTCACAAAAATGTATTTGCTCCATACTTGAATCTCAGCATCTAGGAATTCGCCTTTCTATATTTCCTTTTTTTTGCACCAACAATTTCTGCAGCCAGAGTGATGCAAATCCAAGACCAGAGCTTCCCCTCTGAGGTCTGAGCAACCTCTTTCTCTCTGTCCCTCTTAGGAAGGGGAGATTCAACGCTTCCTTACAGACTCTAGATGCCCTCCCAGAGACCATAGGACTGCAGGATAAGGTAGCAAAAAGAAGGTTGTAACTGGGACTTTCGGAATGCAAGGAACACATTCTACCAATGGGGGGGTCTTAGATCAGGGGAAAAGATTATATCAGTATAATGCAGCTTCCAATGCTCCTACTTAACCCACTCTTCTACTTGTGCCCTAGAAAGTCCATTCACCTAGCCCATTAAATCAATAGCTGTTTTACTGTAGTAAAATAAGGCTTTGTTGAACCAAGGTTCTGTGTTGGTAGAGACAGCTAACGCTTAAGTGCCTTCAGCATTTGCCTCCAGTCCTGATTATACTGTCATGCTACTGATTTGTAAATTCCGTATAAAGCCTAGCTCACGCTGGTAAGCCTTACTGCGCTTCCAAAAGATTCCCAGGCTTACCCTTTGCAAATAAATGACTACAGTTATTTGCAAATTGCTATACCTTTGTCCTTCCACTTCTGCGTCACTTTATTATAACTGGTGTTTACTCAGTGCACTCCAGCCAATAATGAAAGCGAATTGCATGTTTTGCCAGGGCTCTCGTAATATTATCCTGATCTCCTCCAAGGACTGTTTTATGCATTATGAAATTGTACCTACAATGGACCCCTTAATGCAGAAGAATAACACACACCATTTTCTCCATGTGTACACTTTATGACTAACTGCAAGGGGCCTGGTGTCAGCGATGTCTCCCCAACAAAGCATATGGGGCAGAAAAGATAAGCAGCAATTTTATGAAGTGAAGTGTAATTGTATAGGTGTCAACACATAGTCTGTCAGTATAGAGGTGTGCTCAAGCTAGCATTTTGTGTAAGGTGGCCCCAATCTTTGAGGGAATATGAGTGAAATGCAGGCGCGCCAACTCTAGGGGATGGAGGTGTCTTCTGCCCCCTCCATATTTGTTTGAAAGGGGTCCAGCCCTCCCAATATCAAGGGGGCAAGGCACAACATCACAGAAGGCTGCACTGGATGGGGGGACCAAGTGCACCTGACTCGGGGTTGCACCGACCTGCAGAGCGTCTCCCGATGCTGGGGGGGGGGGACCGGTGTGGCCTAGCAGAATGATGTCACACACACGCGACATGCGCCAGCAGGATCTTGGGGGCAACCTGGCACCAATGAGTGAAATGGTTTGCTGCAACTTTACACCTGTCTATTCCTTCCCAACATCACACCACATGGCCTGCTTTTAAAGCCTCCTCTTGCCACACTGTGAAAGGGCTGGGAACAATTTCAGTTTGAAAATTCTGCAATTAGCCTCCCTGTCTACTTAACAGTTTCTCTTCTCAGTAGCTTTAAAGTCCCCGGGCTCTGAATTCAATTAGTTTTCCAAACAAACTCGCCAAATAGTTATGCCAACTTCTATATTTAATTGGTGACTTAAGTGGAAGCTGAGGACAATTTTCTTTCGGTGGCGATGATTTCCAGAAGCCAACAGAAAGGCAGGTGCTGATAAGTGTTCTAAATTAGCTAGTCCTCATTTACATCTATGTCATCCACACCTGGTTCCCATCACAGGGCAGTGGTTGTCATGACAACCTTAACTTGGTTACCTCAGCCTCATGTGGCACCAAATCCACCCCTTGCTGACCCTTGAATGCCGGCTAGGCGTTGTGTAATGAACTGGCAGGGCGATGGGGAGGAGGAAGACTGATGTTATATCACATATTGTGATGTTGTATTGTGCTTTTAGTACAGTCGTACCTTGGTTTTCGAACAGCCTAGTTCTAGAACGTTTTGACTCCCAAACGATCAAAATCCGGAAGTGACTGTTCCAGTTTTTGAATGTTCTTTTGGGAGCCGAATGTCTGACAGGGCTTCCATGGTTACGATTGGCTGCAGGAGCTTCCTGCAGCCAATCAGAAGCCGCGCTTTGGTTTTGGAAGTCGAATAGACTTCCGGAACGGATTCCGTTTGACTTCAAAGGCACGCCTGTATTTTTCTTTTGCCCAGAGTGGCTGGGGCAACCCAGTCAGGTGGGCGGCATAATCATCATCATCATCATCAAATCATAGAAATACTTTACATTTTTATTCTAGGCATATTAGCATGAATAATAATGTAAAGTATATCTATGTTTTGGAAAAGAAAAGAGATAAAAGAAATACAAAGAATGATACATTTGGAGAATGCAAAGATAAAGGTGGAAATAGGGATTCAAAGAAGTCTAATTGTGGCGGAGGGAAGCTGCGGGTGGGGTGGGGGGAGAGTATTATATGATAGGTATGTAATATTTGCTTTCAATGTTTTTGGATTGTTTTTAAAAAAAATTATCCCCCCCCCCGGTACTACTTGCTTAAACAAAAGAAATAAATAAAATTTGGAAAATAAAACAATAAATAAGTAAGTAAAATACTTTAAAAATGATGGGTGGTGACGAGGGGATGGGAGTTAGTGCACAGGAACCAGAGCGAGAGGGGCCCCTGACCATAGCTGCCAAGTTATCCCTTTTTTACAGGGATTTTCCCTTATGCTGAATAGGCTTCCTCGCGAGAAAAGTGAAAACTTGGCAGCTATGCCCCTGACTCCACAAACATGGCAGGCTCTGATGTGTAAGGAGCAGGAGGCTAAGGCAGGGAAGGGCCCACAGCCCAGCTCCCTAGCTGGCCAGGTGGGGCTTGCTAGCACTGGGAGGAGGTCTGTGATCCTCAGCTGCAGTAGACTTGAAACAGGTGAGGGTCACCTGCCTCATCAAGCCCAGATGCTGCCAATCAGCATGCAAAGTACTGTACCAAAGGGAAGCAGAGCTGAGGTGCTGTGTCGGCTCAACTGCCCCTTCGCTTGGACCTTGGACACGTGGATTGACCCTGGACTGGAGAGTTGACATACTGACTTGCCACCAGGTAGGCCAGAGGTTCAGGACAGAGGGGTGGAAGGGTCGCCCAACATTCAGTAAACATTCCCAGTTCAGGACATTGAAGGATTATTCTTAACATGGCCTCTATAAAGGCTACACTCTCCTTTAGAATGAGTTGCTTCTTACCTGCACATGGCCACACATTGTATGCCATAGTAAGCTGTAGTTTCCCCTCAGCATGATTATTATTATTATTATTTAATTAGTTTTTATTAAGGTTTTTCGTGTTACAAAGCAAACGGATAAGCAGGGAAAGGCACACCTGTTGTCTCCCCTTTCAATTCACAATCTTTTTCACAGTTTGTCTACATTTGGTGAGAGACACTTTTGTCATAGACATCTTGCAGTTGGGGGGGGAAGAGAGATGGGGGTATTGTTCTTTAATTCTATTGCCTATTATTGGTGTAGGGAGGTTGTGTCAGCATCACGTGGCTAGGTCTTTTGTGTATTCATTTAGTTTTATTGCTATTGTGAGAGGTTTGGGGTTTCTGAGCTTGGTTGGTAGTTGTGTACCGTTGATTGCACGGTGAGGGGCTAGGTTGTCCCTCAGCATGATTATGCACTCAGAATATGTTGGACAAAAAGCTCTGCCCGAGGCACAAGAAAGTAAAAAAGGATTTAAAATGGGCATATGGTATTGAGTTTTTGGAGATTTTTATGTGTGTGAGTGGGACCGAGAAGGATTGAACTCAGAGGCATGAATTTAGTGGTAATGGTAAAATCTAGCCAGTTTTTATTTCCAGTTGAAAATCGGTACCAAACCTTTTTCTTGGCTCTTATGTTTCCCTGAATTGAGAATCTTTTGGCAACTGAAACAAGGGAATCCAACATGACGTGATTTTGTTTTTAGTGGAAGTTTTGATGCCAAAGAATTTAGAAGTCAGCCAATGCAACTCGCCTCAACACATTGCTTGTGGGTGTTATGACTAGTCATCTGTCCCTCTTCCCTTGCTGTTGGTGTTGCCGAAACCCCACGGTCAGCTCACGGCCTTCTGGTATCAAGCTGAAAGCAAATCCTGTCCTGTGGGCAGTGCTCAAGAACAACTTGAACAGGTCAGAGCTATAAATGGCATCAGTACAATTTAGTCATGCAGAACTTGGTTCCTTTATTTTTGAAAAGCTGGTCCCTTTGAATCACAATGCTGTGCCATTTGCAGCTTCCCTGAAATGTGGCAAAATGCTCTCTCTCTCTCTGTGTTTTATATAAAGAAACCACCAGAAATTCATAGTCACTACCCAACCTTTCCACAAAAAGAAGTAGGGAGTGGGAGAGGCAGAGAACTTCCATGCCTTCATTCATGCTTTGTGGGTGTCTACTTTGAGTGGTGAACTAAAGCAAACTGGTATCACTTCTAAGCAGCTATAATGAAATGACGGTTGGGGCAGACTACCTGCCGAGATGCCGCTTTTTTAGGGCTAGTTCACAACTGATAAATTTCCTCTACGGGCTGTGTCTGCTGTGTGGGGAAATGGGTGCATGCATCATCCTGAGTGCTTTTTAAAGTAGGAAGGCAGGTTTACAGCTTCTTGAGGAAAATAACATATAACTGTGGCAGGTTGCTTCATGCCACTCACTTCCCAAACAGTGCAAAACTCGAGGGGCAGTGGATATAAAGCCTTTGTGGGGAAAAAGGTGGAGGGTTTGAATGAACTGAGTGTGTTTTAGGAGGGATGTCTTCATTTGCAAAATGCAGGCACAGAGCCTCCTATGTGGATCAGGGCTATAGCAGCTGTGAAAGTGTTAAAGCCCTCTTTAAGGTGCTGATGTCCCAATGCTGGAAAGCTGTGTTAAAACACACACCCTGCACCTTTTATTTAAAGGCAAAGGTATGCCGTCAGTGTAACAAGAGCCTTATTATTCTTGCTTGGGACCCAATTATAAGCAGCACTTGGGTGAATCTGGTGGCAGATGAAGTTCTGACTCCTTAGTTGATTTGATCTTTGGCCTTCCAGTGGAAAAGGTTCATGCAGAGTACAGCAAAGGAGCTGTTCAAGGTCATTTCTTCTCTGTAAAAAATAAATGACCCCTGCAGGATCACCAAGGTTGATGGAATCAACGCTACCCGAATGGCAGGCAAATTAAAGCTCTCAGCTGCTTTTTTTTACAAGCCTGTTTTTCATCCTCAAAATGCAAATCTATGAAATTAAAATAAAAGTCAACTTCTCTTTGGACGGTTCTTTGTTTTTAACACGCCTTGACAAGACAGCTAAGATGTAGCTCTCACATATGTAAAGTTTGAAAGCAAAGAGTTTCAGGAAGAAAGGCAGGGTGTACTTTTCTCCCCTCCTAAATTATCCGGAAATAAAAGATTCAGTTTTATGCAGCATGACTGACCTCAGAATCTAATTCCTCTAGATGGACAGTGTCACAGTCACAGACCAAAGAACTTTGAACTCCTACTGAGAACCTTTCATTCTTCACATTCCTATAGGAAAAGGAGAAGAACATCAGGCTCTTTTCTCCATTTTTTATGGCCCCAAAACAGCTATCATTGTCTGCTTACACCTAACCATCAAAGTATATGATGCTGTATGAATTTTCATAATCCAAAATATTAGTCCTGATGAGTGAATTTTGTGAGTTGGGAAGACAAGAGGGAAAAGTAACTCTTGTGGTTTCCAGCTTTTTAGTGGTCTCTGTTCCATTTGTTTTAAACACCAGCATTGCCTGCAGACATTTGTCGATGGTATTCATTCTCTCACTCCCTGAAAACTTTGCCTTATGATTTCTGCTGATCAAGTTGCTTTTACCAGTACAGGAGCAATCCAGGCCAGGAGTGATAGTCAACAAATTTTATCCAGAGTAGATGTATTGAAACATGACTAAGTTAAGGCCATTCTGAGTTAAATTTAGCTGAATACCATCCCAGTCCCACCCCCATCCGGCCAGTTGGCAAAGGTACTAACAACAAAGAAATGAATGAGAGAATCAGGGGTAACAAGGACATGAATGTGAGCTTATGTACTTACAGTACTTAAGCTTTGTTTAATTGTGGACAAGGACTGGAGGGTTAAGCCAATCCAAAAAACAACTCTAAAAGAGCCATTACTTCACTGCCAATTTTTGATAAAGAAATAAATATGCCCAAATCCTTGTGTTAGAAATTCTAGCTACTTTGGCAAAGAAATTAAAGAGTTTCCCCCTTCTGCAAACAATATTAAGCTACTGTCTTGCTCTTAGAGTTAATTGTGATGAGGTGAGGGAGGTTCCAGAGGTCTCTGAAGAATAAATCAAACGTTGTTGTTGTTTAGTCGTGTCCGACTCTTCGTGACCTCATGGACCATAACACGCCAGGCACTCCTGTCTTCCACTGCCTCCCGCAGTTTGGTCAAACTCAGTTTGGTCAAACATATTGTCAGTTTTACTCTGCATTTTCTAGGCCTTGCATGCACGTACTGAATCGGAGACTTTTGAGGAATGCAGAAAGTTTCTCCGCCTGTCTCCATTTGGCAGTAGTATCAATGAAGGGTGTCTTCAAGAAAGGTGTTTGTTGTGGGACTGGTACACCTCATGCATACAACACACACACACACACACACACACACACACACACACACACACACTGATAACTAGTGTCTTCTGCTATTTTTGGATATCATTTCCGGAGCTTATGAGGAACTCACTGTGCTTAATGAGGATTCCCCACCCCCCATGCTTGTTATGCTACAGTGAAATGGGAATTACTCACCCCTATTTTGCTTGAATGTTTTGTCTGCTTGATCCATTCTTCCACACTTGTTGTCTTCCCTTTGGCCAGTGGTTGTCCATCAAAATCAGTTGCAATGCTTCGGCTAAATACAAGCGAACCTGTTTGGTGCACAAAAATGCATCCCCCCCCCCCTCAAACTGTAATTGTTCATGCTTGTCCTCAATTCAGATTGATTCTAAATCCTGTTGTCCACAGGGCTAGGTGTGGTTACTTGATATGGGTTTACATTAGATTAGGTTACCTGTGCCTTTTCCTCCCTGCCTATGCTACAGGGAGAAAAGGGTGATTGCGATCTTGATAGATGCTCACCCGCAACACCATTGGGCAGATGTGGACTGTCTACATCTGTTTTCAAAGGAGTCTGACTTTGAAAATAAAGATCCTCATTATAGATCTGTATAAATCGCCTTTTCTGCTATCCTTTTGTTGTTCTTCTTTTTTTTTACTCATGCAGCAAACAAACTAAAAGGTCAATATAACTTTTCTTGCTAAATTTGAAAGGTATTCCCTTGGTGGATTTCTTTTAATCATCTAAAGTAGTTGTTCTGCCAGGGGTATGCCAGTAAATCTTGGCGCTGCCTCGGAGGCTGTAAGACTTTGCCCATTTCAGAACCATGTAATTACAGTGTTCTGCGAATAGAGGTATAAGTGACAGATGTAGAAGAGGAGTGTGTTTGCCTAGCAGCACGATTTATTGCCCCATGTTTATGTGAAATAGAAAACTCAGTCTTCATTGAAGTATATTAAATCACATGTATCTTGATGTCTATAGTGCTTGGGTTTTTATGTTGCATTAAAAAAGAGGCAGATAATATGAATAATTTTGCTCCCGGTGACCAGTGATTAATTTATACTCTCTTAGTCTTTTGGTTTAGATGCTCTGATTTTCATTTTGCAACTTAACTGCAGCTTATGATAAGCAGTTTAGAAGGTGGAAGGTGTCGAGTGTAACTTAAATATTGAGGGGGTTCAGCTTCTTCCTTAAAAACATTGGGGGGACGACACAAAGTGCATTCGCCCCTAGGAAGGAGCCTTTATCGCCCTGCTGCCCCCAAATGCTTTTGTGAGTACTAGCTGAAGATTTCACTTAAAAGATGTACCACTTCTATCGGGCAACAAAATGGATTTCCTGGGTATGGCTGTTGTAGTGCTGAAATCCAGACATTCTCCCACCCATTGGCTGTTAAAAATGCCTACAAATTATGGTAGATAATTATAGCGGATAAATATCAAGATTATTTCCTCCACCTTGCAAATTACAATAAACCTATCTGAGCTGCTGCTTCCAAATGCTCATATATATCTTTTTACATAATGAAGGAGCTCCTACACATAACAGCTTAAGGGTTGAAATAATTCCTAACGTGTTTACAGGGTTTTCATAGCTATTCACGTTTACAGTTGTTCACTGTGACAAATCTTTCTCCATTTAAATACTTCCATGTCTACCAATATATTTTCTTGCCCGTATGTTTTTTTGCCTGTTTGATTTAACCCTGTGATGCCTTCATATCTCATAGTTATGGATAACCAGTTAGGATAAAGACAAAATGAAAGCAATCTGTTCTACAGTCATACCTTGGTTTAAGTACGCTTCGGTTTGAGTACTTTCAGTTTAAGTACTCCGCAGACCTGGAAGTGTTCATGTGCAGAAGCGATCTGTGCGCTTTGCACCTGTGCAGAAGCACTCTATCGGCGCTTTGCGCACGTGCGCTATAGTTGCTCAGATTAAGTACTTTTCAGGGTGCGAATGGCACCCTGGAACCAATTAAGTACTTAACCCGAGGCACCACTGTAATAATTTTATTTTTTTATCATCTACAATACTGTCTTATTTATTTTATAGTACAGTACATTGATTATTGCCTTCATTTTATGGATCAATGGTCTCATTAGTAAAATTTGTGTTAAATTGCTGTTTTTCATCGTCTGAAATGGATTAATCCACTTTCCATTACTTTCAATGGGAAAGTTCGCTTCAGTTTAAGTACGCTTCAGTTTAAGTACAGACTTCCGGAACCAATTAAGTACTTAACCCGAGGTACCACTGTACTTGCTCTTAATATCCTGTGATAGATCCTGACACCTTAGCACAGAGAATGTTTGTAGCCATTCCAACACGTTAAAGGAGCAAGAAGAAAATTCCCAGCGATAGCCACTTTTTAAGCCTTGCATTTGTAATTCATATGGAAAATGCTACTTGGGATTCATTCTTTCATTCAAGAGGCCAAACAGTTTTATGAATGGTTTGAAGTAGGTTTATTCCATGGATACATGTCATGCACGCTTTCCTGCTTAGATAAGTATAAATCAAAGTTTGACTGAGACAATATAATTGCTATGTGTCAGAACTAAGTAAAGAAAAGTCAGATATTTTGTCCTCTGATACAAAATTCTGAAATTCTTTAGATTTAAGTCATTGTAAATGATTGGACCAATTTATTATCTTTATGGAAATTATGAAGTTTCTTTTAGTATTTATTTTCTGCATTTATATAGATATTCCCTAACAAGAGTTCTCTGGATTATTTAGTTCATGTTCCATAGCTTATTTATTTCACATTCCATGTTATATACTCTGCCGTTTCGTAGGTGGTTGTCTTATTTCCTTGTCTCTTTTTAAGGCAAAGACGAGGTTGTCTATAGGTTTCATTCCATGTGCATCTAACCAGTGCTATTTGAAGTGTTCTTTTTCTTAAGACAATAAATTACAGGGGAAGGTAGTAAGGATCACAGGAAACATGTCCTTGATTGCCTTCAGAGAAAGTATCTGTCGTAAAAACCTCATTGTGTCCGTTGTCTGCTCTAAAATATGTAGTCAAGAAGAATTTGTTTAAAGAAGGGGAAAACTTGAACGTTTGGGTTGCCGACCTTTCCCCTGACTACAAAAGCCAGGGATTTATGCTTCAATAAAGCACAACACAATGCAGAGGTGGAAGGCTGAAGGCTGATGCTTGGCAAGAAACTCTGGTGAGCAGAGCTGTCAAACTCTCTCACTTGTTGGCTTTGTATCCTATAGGAACGTCCTAACAGATGGTGAGCTGCAGCAGCCGTTCATCATGGCACACCACAGCACTGCCTCTGCTGTGCATGTGGATTCAAAGAGCTAGCCCAATGACCTTCAGGATGCAAGCGAGGTGCTTTAGCATCCCTAAGTGGAGGAGCCTCTCTTCTCTGATGGTTCATGATGGTTGAAAGGGATGTGGACGAATGTTTTTCAAAGGGAGAAAGACAAAATTAGACTGTATGCAGCTGCCTCTTAGCAAGTCAGACAACTGAATCACTTAGCCCAGTATGGTCTCTTCTGATAGCAGCTCTCCAAGGTCTTGTGCAGGATCAGGGATTTGAATTTGAGCCTCTGTAAACCCTTGGGGAGGAGTACAGAAAGAAGAAATAACATGGTATGCCTTGTAGCAGCAAAACCGGTCGCTTTCCTCTGCCCCAGCTGCAGTAAAACATGTCTGTCCTGTATCGGTCTCTACAGCCGCAGCAGGCACTGTAACTCTCCAACAGTTTGACATTACCCACAAAGGCACCCTCTTCCATTGTCTCCCAAGACAGACAATATACAGTGGTGTCTCGCTAGACAAATTTAATTCGTTCCACAGGTCAATTCGTATTACGAAAAATTTGTCTAGCGAATCCCATAGGAATGCATTGAATTTTTTTAAAAAAATTTATTTGCCCATTAATTGAATTTCAATGCATTCCTATGGGAAACCGCGATTCGCTAGACGAATTTTTCGTAAAACGAGTTCGTCTTCCGAGGCAACCTCCGCTCGAAAAATCTCTTCGTTAAGCGAAAAATTCGTCTTACAGGGTATTTGTCTAGCGAGGCACCACTGTACTGTAAAATTCTCCTTACCATTTGGGGAGATGCTACAGGTGAGTGGCTGAATTTCTACCAAAGTAAACAGCCGCTTGGTAAGTGGTTCTCTGTATTCATGCTAATGAAATGTGGGGGAAAACTTGGAAAAAAGGCCTAAATTCTGAGGTTTTGAAATGTCCTACTTACGTAAATCCATTTCCTGCCGTGGAAATTTCCTTCAGGTTGTGGGATTCCCTCTCTATGGAGGTGCATTTGGCCCCCATACTGCAAACTTTTAATTGGCTTTTCTAAACTCATTTAATTTTGGGTTGTTTTCTCCTTCACAAAATCTTCTTTAAAAAACTTATGCTTTTAAATGGTTGTTCATGGTTCTACTCTTGTAAGTTTTTTAGTATTGTGCTTTTATTTTGTGTAAGCTGCTGTGAGGGGGCTGTGCCTGAAAGAAGTGGTCTATAAATAGATAAATACATTATAGATTTTGTAAAGTGTTCTGTTCGCTATGCGTTTGAATACCTCATAAGATAGCAAAACCAATTTTTGCATGATTGTTCCTAAAATCAAGGAGCAGTTTTTTGTCTGCACTGTGATACAAATGAATACTATTTTGATTCAAGATGGTGGACCGAACCTTTCAAAACTGCCATGATTCTAACCGCTGACATCAAAACTATGCAGATTTTTATGGTTTCTTAGAGGTACAAAGCTGCTAATAGCATTATAAATAAATATTCTTTCCTGTTTTCTGGTGTTTAAGATCAATAAGGTACAAGGAATGGCATGTTAAGTGACCTTGTAACCTTGCTACAATTTTGTATTTGCTGTGTGTCTTGTTTTGCCAGTTCTCACACTGACAAGACTCCCTTTGAATTGTCTGATTGAGGACAAAGAAAGAAAGTGGAGAGCACTGGGAATAAAGGGGAAGTGACTTCGATCTTATATTTAGCTTATCCCCATCCCTCTGCACTTTTGATGATAACTGACACACATTATGTAAAATGAAGCAAAATTAAATGGATCAAGCAGCCACGGTAGATTGTTTGAGCCTTAAGTGCCTGAGAGATCAACTGTAATTTAGCACCAAATGTCTTATGCCAAGCTACAGATTTGGAGGCTGTGAAGAGGGCGAAAGCTGCTGTTTCTTGGCCTCCTATATATTGGCTGACCCTGCAAGTTGCCAACTCTACAAGTTGAGAGAAACAAGCTTCAATTAAATCTGCCGCTTTTTCTCTCCTTGGCACAAGGTGAAGTGGAGTCTGAGTGCTAAAAATGTATTGATATAGAAAAAGAACATTAATTAACTCAACTGCAATGACAAAACCTCACAAATGACGTAAATTCTGTTTGTTTGGCCTTGTCTCCCTCCCCCCCCCAAACCCCGTAAACAAAGAGGAATTGTGATATTATTCAGAAAGAGAGAAATAGAGAAAGAAAGAATTTATATGGTTCCCCCCCCCCCCGGTTCGGTATGAGCAGGAAAAAGCCACATGTAAGGTTGGAGGTGGGGCTGTGTCTACCAACCATCCCTACCACCCTCCACAAGTTGGGAGGGCAACTGTCAGAAAACTGGAGTTTCCATAGTTCGAAAATGGTTCTTAGTGTGAATAGTACTGTATAGAAGTCAAAAGTGTGCTAAGGACTAAAAGTGTGGCCCATTTCAGGCTTTCAGGAAGTGGGGAACATGTATGGGGAAACTAGCACGCTGGTTCTGCCCCTCCCTTTACTGCACTGATATCCCTCTGGAAGCTGGAGACATTGGAAGCAAGGACCTTGCTTCTACTCATTTAGGCTTCCCACAAGATGCTTCCCCCCCCCCAGGATTCTGCATCACGTGGAAGCCTCTATAAGTACAGGACAATTCCTTAGACTGTAGTATCACTAGAATGCATCTTGCTTTTTTTGAAAGCACTCCCAATGGCAAACTCTCTCCATCTGTAAACAAGGCCACACTTGGGGGTGGGGGCGGAGAAGAGAAGGAAATGGGTTTAATCCATTTTATCCACACAATGGCCTTGATAAGCTTAGTTGAGAGAAATATTTTGATTGTCACAAAGCCATCCAATTTCTCTCCTGACAAACTATGAGTGGTAAGCCAATAACAACCCTTGGATTCTTCTCATGGTTTGCTTTGAGAGAAACCAAACCAGGAACCTGGGTATATACTACATAACCAGCCAGACCATGGCTTCTTTCCCAGTAGTATTGCTGCAGCAGAAGCAGGGAAAGAGCAAAGTGTCAGTTGTTTCTGTAGCACTTATCACTACGCTGCTTGTTCACATTAAACCATAGTTTATTTTAACTATGGTCTAATTGATGTATGAACCGGGCCTGAGTGCACCTTTTTATTGTAATCTTTTGGAAGATAAAACCTATTTCATATGGCCATGTTTCCTACTTTAAAGAAAACAGTCCTCTATTTGAAGGGTTGTCAGAGACAAGTCCTTTGCTTGACGGGCTGACCAGTCCCAGTTCAGTTTAGAGGTAGCCACAATAAGGGAAAACAGAGATCTTGAAGTTGCCCATCAACACTTAGCATTTCGACAGGAGAGTGAGCAGGCCCACCAGCCCACCTACTCATTGTCATCCCCACTATGGTGAGAGATATTCTATTTCTATTTAACTTGTATTTGTTTTTAAATGCATGCCTTTATTTGTAAGAAAGAAGGGATCAACAACACACACAGGTATAGGTCACATTTGACGCAGACGTGGATTCCATTTGACTTGCCTCTCATACATTTTTGTGTCCTTTTCCTTACACTCAGGCTTTGATATTTTTTGTTTGGCTACGTAAGGATTTCCTGCTGTTCACTGTTTTTGAAGGTCTAAATAATACCAGCCTATTTAATTCCGGTGACTGAATCTCTGTGCTCTTGGGTCTTGCCTTCAACTTTAAAGCTGACTTGCGTGTGACCTTAGTTGGTTCTTGTGCAATGTGGATAATCTTTAGTGCACTGATGTGTACAGTGTGAGCAGTGTTTCAAACCCATGAGGAGGGAAACAGTTGGAGAAGGGTGGGAGAATCCCCCCGAGAAAATACAGAGGTTGGGGTCCAAAGAACTATGAATGGAAGAAAAATAGTCCCCTGTACACAAGATGATTTGCCTGGTGCCTACTTCAATGTCCTTTCAGCATCAGACAAATACTTTAAAAAAATGTTTCCCCAGTCCTAAAACAATTACTGTATGTGGATTGTCTTGTGCTGTTCTCGTTGTGCTAATTTTAATTTGTTGTGTAATCTTTGCAGCAATGAGAACATCTCACACTTTGCCAATCCACTTAAGAACTGAGGTTGAGTGGGAGGACGTCCAGTTTTTAGCAAGCTCTAGATTAGCTGCCAACTATTAATAAGAAATTATAGTGGATGTTGACTCGCGTATCACCCCATTGGTTTCAAAGCAAAATGCCTGCTCGATCTAAAGGAGGCATGGTGCCTATGGTCTAACCCAGGCATAGGCAACCTCGGCCCTCCAGATGTTTTGGAACTAAAACTAATCTACATACTAATCTGTAGTCCCCAAACATCTGGAGGACCGAGGTTGCCTATGCCTGGTCTAACCATCCGGATCCAACATCTTCAGATAATTTCACATTCCCACTACGTGTGGAAGAACCTATGCTTACACATTCTCAATTATTAACCAGCTTCTTAACCCAGGTTTTGAAATCAGACAAGGAGGGGCAGTCATATTTGATCTAGACTGGTCTTTTATATTGGAACATAGTGAAAGAGTTTGGCATGAAATTTGGGAGCCCTCCTAATCTTCCTCCTCCATCTTCATTTGCAAATTTGATTCCCTAATCTACATATTGGCTAACATGGTATTATATTTACCTCTATCAGAATGTGATATGCATATGAAAGTATATATCATTGCCAGGTTTCTGAGATCTGGGCCTTAGAAGATGCAAGTGTCCCTTTGGTACACTGAGTTATCAGATATCTGGAATTGCCACAAGTGAAAGAACTGAAACAATTTTGACTATAGGTCTGATTGCTTTAAAGAAGCAGCAGCAAATATTGGGGTTTATGGGATGCTTTATGGCCAAGCAGGTCTTTTTGACGGCATCGGCAGAATAAATACTGCGTATGGTCGTTGAAGAGCCAGTAACAGCAGCAAGTTCTCACTGAGGAAACATTGGGAGCCATTTTCCTCCCAATGTGGCCTCAATAAAAGATACGTATTGGCTAATGTGCATAGTAAACAAAGTTCAATAAACTTCCTTCTCTAACCATACTCTCCTCCTTTTCAGCCCAATACTTTTGTCCTGGGTCCCATCTACACTACACATTTAAAGCAGTATCATTCTATTTTAAACAATGGAAGAATTCTGGAAGCTGTGGCTTGTTAAGGGGGCTGAGAGTTGTTGGGAGTTTCACGTTCCCCTCACAATTTCTTCGGTCATCATTTTCTGTCTTCATGGAACCCTTGGAATTGTAGCTCTCTGGGGGAAATATGGTTCTCAGAACAACTCTCAGCACCCTTAATAAACTTTAGTTCCTAGGATGATTTAACCAGGCCTTTGGCTGCCCCTTTAAATGTGTTGTGGAAGGGGGGATTATTGGGTTGTTGTTGTTGTTGTTGTTGTTGTTGTTGTTGTTGTTGTTGTGTATTTTGTGTGTTTTTATTGTAATTTTATGTCTGACCCGCCCTGAGATCTACTAGTATAAGGTGATATACAAATTTAAATAATAATAATAATAATAATAATAATAATAATAATAAATTAATAAATGATAAGTCAGAAGTCATGGCTGTTTTTAAGTGGCATGATACTACTTTAAATGTATAGTGCAGATGGGACCCTGGTTTGCTTATGAAACATATTTCTCAGTGGTGATGCGTAGTAATGTAACGATATGCTAGGCTATGTGAAACTTTGAAAAATGGCTTGTAAAATGTAATGCTTCTAATCCCTGCCTGATAGGACTTCCATTCAATAAGTCATGTACAAGAAGATGCTGTTAATCACCCTGAGACACACAGGAAACCCTCCATTTTAAAGGGGAAGAGTATAGACTTATTGACGATTTTTCTAATTGTGCTATTGGCTTAATCATGTACCAAATTCAAGGTCTCATCTAGAAGTACTCGGTGAGACTCAAATGTCTTTATGCCTTTGACAATACAGCAGGCTTTTGCAAAGCATCATGCTTGCATCATTATCACATATTTTCGAAACTGCTATTTGGTGGACCTTGTAAATGTATTCTTCATTTTTTACATTAAAAAAATACATATCTGCCCAGTGTCTTGATAAAGGAACCTTGTTTATTTTCTAATTGTATCAGCTCTATGTGCTAATTTTAAATAAGCTCTGTTGAAAGACTAACCCCCCTTCGCTTTTATGAGAAACATCTAATTAGCCTTAAGAAGATACCGAAAGCCTCTCCCTCGATTTTAGCAGCTGGTCCTTTAATCCTTGGATGAAGCTTTATTGTTGATTTGTATTGAAAGGCAAAAAATAAAGATGAATGAAGAAGAACCTACCAGGTCATATTAGTTATGTAGAATGACATGTTTGTTATAAATGAAATGCCCCAAAGACCACTTAGTGCTCTGTCACTCAGCTTCATGTGTTTTGCACACAAGATGGGAATGTTTAAGAAGATCCTGGTAGGACTTGCTTTTGAGGAGGACTCAAAAAGGAATGTAGACAGAAGTGGAAATAAGAAAAAAGGAAACACTTTGCTTCATTTGCCTTTATGCTCATTCTCCTTTCTGTTCTTTACTGAAGAGAACCAAAGGGTGTTCCCTTCATGTACAAAATAATTTAACTTGATTAAATCCTAATGTTAAAAAAGCCCCTTTAAAAATCCAAATTCAGATTGAAACCTATTTATGCGATCATTTACAATCTGTTCAGCTATACACTAGTCTTCTGTAGCTGGTTCAATGTCTACCAATATCTATGTTGTCAAATCAGGAGGCCTATCATATTGCAAACTTTAGTGAAGCCCAATTACTACAGTTCAGTGCCCAAAACCTGCCTTTCACCAGGTCACATTATATACCCCTTCTTCCAGACCCTCCCAAGTGTCCCTATTTTCTAGGGATAGTCCCGAATTTACAGAAGCCATCCTGGTTTCTGATTTGATCCTGGAATGTCTCACTTTTCCTTGGGACATTCCCTATTTTCATTGGAGAAATGTTGGAGGATATGGAGTTATATAACTACACAACCTTTAGAAGATATCTGAAGGCAACCCTGTATAGGAATGTTTTCTAATGTTTAATGTTTTATTATGTTTTTATATATGTTGGAAGCCGCCCAGAGTGGCTGGGGCAACCTAGTCAGGTGGGTGGGGTATAAATAATAATAAAATGATGATGGTGGTGGTGGTGGTGAAGGGCGGGATTGGGGTTCTAGAACTTATTTCAAGAAGTAGTTCCTTACATATATATATTTAAATACTGTTCCTTCAAATAAGGAGCAGGTGGCAAGCTTACAGGCAATTTTAATGCTTAGCATCTAGTAACACAGAAACAGCTGCCATATCAGTCGAGGTGGTAGGAGAATATTCTTGCTATGCAGAGAGCAAGGAAGTTCAAGAACTCCTTCCTTCCTTCCTTTCCCTCCAGGCTTCCTTCCAAAATCAGAACTGATCTCTTGCTGAGGGTTTTCCCCTCTCACCTTTCCAACTGTCCCTTAAGTCTCACAGATGGTGCTGAACCAACCAGTAGAGATGGAGATGAGAGGGTTGGACAGATATAATAGGAATGGAGTCCAAGAATAGAATAAACACATAGAATAAGAACAGAGTCTTAAGGACAGAATAAAATTGGCCATGTATGTGTGGAAGGTTGACATTGCTCCTGTTTCTAACCCACTGGAGTTGGTGATTTTCTGAATGTGTGGTGTCAAATTGATAGATGTCACGAGGATACCTTATATTCTCAGTTATAGAACTGGAAAAAGGCCAGTTTTTATCTAGAAGGAGAGTCCAAGTTCAAGGGTATTTTAGTGGTCTCTGTCTATGTTGTTCTGTAGTGATTTCAAGCAGTCAGTGCAGCTTCACACAACATGAGTCTCTGTGCACAGACTATTTCTGTGTGTGGCCCAGAAGTTCAGCTGGAAAGTTACTTGAAGTGGAAGTAAGACTTCCTTTTCCCATGAGACCTACTGCACACTTGCTCAAGGTGCATGGGAATGCAGAACAGGTGTAAAACACTTTCCTTTTTCTACCACACCCCTCACAATAAAGTCAGCTGACCTGTGAGAGAATTGGAATGGCAATAATAATAATAATAATAATAATAATAATTTATTTATACCCCACCCATCTGGCTGGGTTTCCCCAGTCACTCTGGGCAGCTTCCAACCGAATATTAAAAACAGTACAGCAATGATCCTTGATCCTCCCTAATCGGAATGGATTAAGTAAGGAAAATGCCTGAGCCTCCCACAAAGATATTCATTCATTCCCCTTGCCAAACATAAAATGGGTTTGTTAGTTCCAACACATTCCCCACTCTAGGCTGTAGAGTAGGGACTCGGGTCTTTTGAACGCTACTGGATACCAGTAATCACATTCTGAATCATCCCAATTATAGGACAAGAGGATAATTGAGTGATGGACTAGTAATGAAGGTTAAATCTATATTGCTTCCTGATTTTCCTGCAACCGATTTGGCCAGAAATGAACATGAATGAGAGGTGAGGGAACAAGCAGTTTTACAACAGCCTGAATTTCGGATTCTGTAACTGAGGCTTTGTATACACATTCAGCAGAATGAGATATAGGAATACTAAAGTGGTACAATGGACTGTACAACTTGAAATTGCCGGTGGGATGCTGTTTCTAACACTCCCCTGAATTAAAATAAAACAAACCCAATTCCTTCTAGATTGTGTCCCAAATGACTTCCTGCTGTTCTAGTTTCCTTCTTGTTATTTGTTTTGGCAACTTAGGACACGTTTTTGTGTTTTGTTTTTTAAAATGTGATTCTCCAAAGTCAGTTGGGAGTAGTACGGTCCACTCTTAATTATCACTTCATTCCCACTTTGCTCTGTTTGCATGGTGCATCAGACAGACCTCCTGCAACCAGGTTTCTGTGATTCATGCATCAGTTGCAGACATGTGGATTTCTGTTGTCCCTGTGCCTAAAATAGCACAGAACTGCAAGGAAACAAACTCTGGATTCTACTCCCTCTTTCCCTCAGATCCAGGGTTGCCAACTTGAATGAAATATGGGCAAGTAAGCCTTGCCCTGCATAACCGATTACATGATGGCACACACAGACACCAGTTGAACGTCAGTGCCCATTAACTTTGGTGGGCAGCCCCCTCAAATATTTTATTGGGCCCCCCGAAAGGATCTTGGCCTCTAGAAGTTGGCTTCTACCTACTCAGATCACATAGATCTTTCACATATCACCTTAACTTAGGAATGCAGCAGGTTTTCTTTTGCTTTGCTTCTCAGATTTTCCCAAGCTTTTGGAAATCCAAATTCACTCAACAAAAATCTTGGCATGGGCTCTGCTTGAGGGCAATGTGAACAATGCCCATAAATCTTGGGTTTCGTGTCAAACTCACAGTAAATAGCCCAGTGCGGACAACCTCTTTGATTCAGAATACAAATTGTTTCCTAAAAGAAAAAAGTTGCTTCTAAATTAGTGTGCCTTTTTTTTATAAAAAAAAGCACAATGTGCAACGAGAGAAGGCTATCAGCAGATAATGTGGCATCGTATTTCAAAACTTGTTCTGTCCTTGTTTGATCTACAGAGAGTTAGACAGAAATGTGCTGTATCACAACAAGTCAGCCAGAGAGGTCCTTGAACTACCTCTAAAAGACATCATGTTGTATTTTCTTCCTGTTTCCAAGGAAACCAGTTTAGTGTAAAATGAATTCTTTGTCTCCTGCTCTTTGCAAAATTATTTGAACCATCCAATCTCATAAAATGTTGCTTCCCAGGTGATTCTATGCAGCATGAGGAGGAGATGATAGGATGCTTAATCTCCAATTTGATGCACCAATGAAGATGATTCCATTTATCAGTAGCTTGAACATTTTAGATTATATTTTCTGACAAATGATAAGATTATGTCCCTATTTCTGGTGGATATATTAAATAAAGCCTGTTATCTCTCTTGCATCCTCTTTCAAAAAAAAACAAAAACACCCAACATAGCTACTATTTCTGTTCACAAACCAATGCAACATTGGGGGGAAATAATTTAAATTTGTCTCTGAAGAATTTCATCAGGACTTCAGGACCAAGGCTTAGGCTGGGAAAGAAATGCACATTTATTTCTTACTGCTCTTATAAAAAGAAGAAGAAGATTGAATAAAATAATGGAGTCATTGAACTTTACCCTTTGTTTTATGTGTTTGGAGGTCATAGATGTAACTTCTCATCTACAGTAAAGGCAGGAGGTGGAAAAGAAGACTGCACTCCTGATTGTTGCTATGCATGACCTTTTTTCCTGCTTCCTCTTTCACCTGGGGTGTAAAACCTGCCCAGTGAATCTACTGGGTCTGAAACGAATTCTATTATTAATGGTGACTATCTAAGGGCAGCTGCAAAGTCTCTGATCCCGAAACGTTATGGGATTTAGTGGTTTCTCTGCTCAGGATTTCCTAATCTTGAGGTTCTCTGCACATGAAACCTCTGAATATATTTTGGAACTTATTGATCAGTTTCAAAAACCATAACAATGAACTGGCTGAATTTGCTCAACTGGTGATACAGATTTGGGGCATAGGTTGAGCTCTCAAAGCATCCAGGCCCCAGGTGTTTTGGACTTCAGCCCATATCAGCCCCAACCAGCATGACTTGATAGGAATATTTCGATTTCTAATCTATCTGGGTGGCAGCAGCTTGGATCGTCTTAAAGCATAAGGCATCTGGTCTATGCTTGTCTAAATTCTGGATTTCCACCTTGCATATATGAGCCTGAAAAGCTTTTAAAAAGCCATTAGGTAGTGACTTTCAATAACTCAAGAATACATATGACCAAACTGATATTTCTACATTTTTAAGGCAAAACCAAGACAGACTTATATTTAATATTCACTGAGAAAAATACAAAAGGATCATGGGAGCATTATTTAATCAGACACAATGTGTTGTGCTTGAATATGGATATTATCAAACTGGGTTTTGAAAACATCATTACAATTTCCCCCCTCCTAAGCCTTAGGAGGGTTTAGCAGTCAGACAGACATTTCAACTTGGACTTCCAAAATGGCTTCATTGTGTTAATCAAGTCACAGAAATATAGGTAATCTTAATTAACATCAGTTCACTTTTACCACACCTACCATCTGCTTGCTGAAAGAGCCAGCCTAGTGATGAATTACAAAAAAGAAAGTTTTACATGGGTGTAGACAAAGCAAAATGATGCCATGTGAGATGGGTCATCGAAGTCCTGGAATTCGCTGTTCAATGAGGCATTGTGGATGCAGAAATTCTATTTAGAAGTAAGCAATCTGGTTGAACCCCCCCCCCATCAGTTCATTTCACAGTGAATACTGTAGAAAGAGTCAGATATAACATACTATGCATATTGAAACAAAATAAAAAAATTCGTTCCAGTAGCACCTTAGAGACCAAGTGCTACTGGAAGGAATTTTTTTATTTTGTTTCGACTACGGCAGACCAACACGGCTATCTAACTGTAACTGTGCATATTGATGCAGTGGTGAATGGCCTTTCGGTACTGCAGATACTGCAGATTATATATACTTGTTACAATTCCACATTACAGTCATCTTTATTATACTTTCATTCTATTTCAGGATTCAGCTCTACTTCTGATGGCCTCTAGCTAAGGCGTATTATTGATTTTCCTGCTTTTTATTTTTCAATTGTTCTGGTCTAAAGGTTGCCAGCCACGTTTTCCACGCTGGTGCTGGGACTCCCAAATGCATCTTGGCCCACAAAAGAACTTACTCACCTAATTGAATTAACCATGTCTCTGTTCTGCTTAATAGAGTTTGTCATGAAACACTAAGTAGATGCAACAATGATCACAGTAAATCATACTATGTCTCTACTCTCTGGACAGTATTAACTTTCGGCTGGTTGTTGAGTGCCTTAGCCCTCTTACTAATCGTTACCTCCATGCAGGACAATTTCCTTAGGCTGCTGGATAAATCATGACAAAGATGTGGCTAACCTGAAATTTGAATAATGGCAATGAACTTGCCTAATTAAAGAGATGCAGATGGCCATGCTACCTAGCAATTTTCACCTCGCTTACTTCAGCTCCAATTATAGTCCTTCCCTACTGACTTACACTGTATAAATTACAAAGTCAGAAGGGCAGATGACTATTCACCTGTTTCTATTCATAAAAAGAAGTCTCACACTTTTATTCTTTTTCTGTACAAAGCATGTGATCATAACTTTAATATTTGTCTGGAAGTAGATGTGACTTCATTTCAAAACAACAGCAACGAAGCAAGGAAACAGATTAAGGATCTTAGTGGACCCGCTCAGTAGGATGATGCATGCAACATTTTACAAAACACGGCACAATCCACTGGGCAGGGGTAGACTTTGGTAATAGGGCTACCCTGATTGAAGACAAAATGTGGTGCCGCCCCTTCATATTTCTTATTTTTGAAATAATTCCTATTGGTAAAGTTGCTTTTTTAATGGATCTTCTCAGTAAGTACCTGTATGGATATAGGTTTTTAAATTATTCTTTTGTGCTCCCTCAGCTCAGTTCCCTGTGTGGGGGAGCCGCCCACATTGCCCTAAATCTGGCACTGCACTGGGAACGTCTTTTGGTCCATTGCAATTGCTGGGAATTGTGCAATAAAACATTTATGTTCTTGCATATGTCATTGGAAATTGGGCTGGATGAATTCCCGTGCCCACTGTGATTTTAAGTCTAGTTGGTTTGGAAAGATTGAGAGCCTCATTATTAACAATGCAGCTTAGTTGGAGATGACCTTCCAACTGTACAATTTTACGATTCTATGACCGTTCTTAAGCAACTGACATAGCTTTCCATGGGATTAATACACTGGAATTTCTAGCTCACCCTGTTCTTAAATTATGACCCATTAAGAAATATATATGTATTTCCCACCCCCAAAAGCAGACTCTTTCTTATGCTGGGAAGTAAGGACATTGTTTCCACCAGAAGAAATTAAAGTGTGTCCCAAAATAAACAGGACTGTCATGGGCAACAAAGTGAGACAGATGCTAAAACAGAATCCACGACTTTTCTCTACCCCAGTAGCTGGACGAATTACTAAATTGATGTCCAGCAGTTCTACACCTGCCATTTTAAGAAAATGGGATCACTAAACTGTCCTGTCACCATTATAACCAGAAAACTACAGGCACTGACCCTAAATAGCTACCCTTGTCTTTGAAAGTAAGAGAAATGACTTAAAACTCTGAGTGTTCAACTTTGGCACCTTCTGTATCAATTTCTTTGCCTAAAAGTATATATAGAGTCACATTCTAAATGTATCTTAAATTCTGGCCTATCCTTGGGAGACACCTTGCTACTGGTTTCCTGTGCCAGTATCTGTACAAATGAGCCAAAAGAACACTTAAAATACTGATTGCATCATAAGCTTTTGTGGGCTAGATCCCACTTTACCAACTTTCAGTTGGTAAATATAGATACAGTGACAATTGCAAACTGCGGGGCCTAAAGACCATACATGTAAGTGGCCTGGCAAGTCTGTGACATTTCTATGCAGAGTTGGAAATTTTAGAATAAAAGTAAATGGTAATAATACAATTTCCCTAGTTTTGCTGTGCCAACCAAACCCTTTTAGTGGGTTGGAAACCTATGATTCTCTAATGATTAACACTTAAATGAATTGAAACACATTATGTAAACATTATATGTATCTGCCAACTGAGGATAATGCCGACATAGTGGTCTAGGGAAGGTTATGCCACAATAAATCTGCAAAGCTTTAGGGTGCTGCAGGACCACCTTAGTTGTGCTTGTTGCAATAGATTAACACAGTTACCCTTTGGGAATAAAGTGAACCAAACTGCCATTTCTGTTGCTTATCTGTTTTCTTGTGATGGATCCCCAAATTGCTGCTGTGCTGACCAGAAATGACTTCATTGATTTACTCTTGGCCATATCATGTTGCCGTGATCCCTAATGATTACTCATAATGGGAGAAGAAATACCCATAATGATAAGGGTCCCAGAAACAGACCCAGTGAGCTAGGATTTCTTTATATTAAAAAAAAAAGTCTTGGTCTATTAATAGCACACTATATTATGCAAATGTATGCTGGTTTGCAATGCAGTTCCATATTTCATGATGACATTCTAAATGAGGATATCATGATGACCATTAATACAATGAATCTTAATGCCATTGCATTGATTAAAAAGTGCAAAGCCCCACTGCTTTCCTCCTGAAAGCCCCTTCTCCCTACCTATCCAAACCTGAAGAATTAACTTGACATAGTGTTGCTGAATAATTCATTCCTTGTGTTGACATCCTCCCAGCGCTTAGCAAGAGGGGAAATGCTTCATATTTCACCATGCATGTTGTTTTGCGTCCTCATTTATCCCTCCACTTACTTGGATTTCCTATGGACCATTCGCAGGCAAAATGGAAGACAATAGCAATGCCCTCTACTGACAATTGTTTTCAGTATCATCGTTGGGGAGGGATGCTGGCTTTTACCATGAAGTTGGCATTTTTTTGCAGGGCTGCGGCTTAGACATGAATTTCTTACTATCATATTGGATCTCTTCATTTCCATTTTTTGGGGAAGAACTCCAGGCAAAATGCTCTTTGGTAGACCCTCTATTAAGGTTGATGCTTACATGGCAGTCCAAGGTGGCTGTAAGTTGCCATTTTAATTTCCCAGAATGCCAGGTGCAGTCACTACAGATGGGTTTTTTTGGTGTGTGTGTGTTGAAATGCAGTTTCTCGGCTGCCTGGGGTAGTGCTCAGTGCTTGTAAGCAGATGACCTAGAATGCTAGGGCCTGTCTATTCTGCTTTCCTTGAAACTGGAACCAAACAAATCGGTTGATAATTCTGTTTAGGGTTCCTTTGTGTGGTAAAGGAATTAGATGTGCTGATCTATCATCACACAAAGCCTATGGGGAATGGCCCCTGTGAGAGAATAGAGGTTACTTCTCTGTCACCTTTGGCTGGAGTTCTCTCTCTCCACGCCAACCAGTTTTATAAACAGTTCCTTTATGTACTCCCACAGCCTCACCCACTCCAAGAGGTAAAGAACATAGGAAGCCGAAGTCCCACTGAGTCCAGCATTCTGTTCTCATGGCTGCCAACCACATGTGTACGGGAAGCTCACAAGCAGGACCTGAGCGTGACAACTCTCTTCCTACTTGCGATTCTCAGCAACTAGAATCAAGAAGCATATTGTGTGGCGATACCCTGAACCATCCCCGGAATAAATAAAGACGCAAGACGCATTGCATAAGGTTAATGGGTGTATAAGGCCACAATTTTATTGATTACGGTTGCAGATAGGTATTGGCTTAGGCATTGGATCTAACCGTCTATATCCGATTCCAGCCCGCTCTGCTGGCAGTCTTTGAAGGGTTAACCACCATTGGGTGAGCCCTGCAATGCAGATCAACTAGGAACTCACCCCGGGGCCACCACTAGGCCTTAAGCCCTTACCTACCACGGCTTCGGACATGGCCATGCCCTGGACTCCTTAGGGGAGTACCCTTCAGCATTTTGGGGGAGGTGATGGCAGCAACCTCCCCCCCCCCCCACCTGTAACCTTTCAGAGATAATCCAATGCCTACAGCCAAAACCAAAGTTGTGACAAGTTGCTACGAGGTAGGCGAAAACCACCAGGCCAGAGCCAATTTGCCAAGTGGAAAAATTCCTACCAGGCCCCTCAACGGCGACCAACCAAAGTCCATAGCAATGTCTGAGGAGAAACTTGCCTAAAGTGGGCGGGAAAAACACAGCAGCTGGGGGGTCCTGTGAAAGAGAGAGAGGCCGATTCCTTCCCGTGTGCTTGCTTAAATCAGTGAGCCGTGCCCCCTTGGAGCGTTCCGATTGGATGCGCCAAGGGAGCGCCGCGGCCGGGAGCCAGCCAGTGGGCTGGGGGGGAATTGCAACCATTTCTCCATCATGTGTAGGCTTCGTGGTGCCTACAATCTCCCCTCCTCCTATGGCGGAAGGGACTTTGCCTCAAACTGTGAAGGTCAGAAAACAATGTGGCCTTCCTTGGCTCCTGGCACCCGCCCTTCGTACTAAAACCAGCAGGAAAGTTTTTGGTTGGCTCATCAGTTATGAACTGCAGCTACTTCACATCAGATACAACTCATACTCATAATTTCACTGCAGTATGTACTATATTATAGGCCGATTGCATGTCTTCACAGTATAATGAAAGTCTGCCTGACGTGTAATTTGGTACCATCCGAAGCTGGTCTTCGTGGCAGTACTGAGCTGCTCTTTTCAACAACATTGGCTTCATTGCCATCATTTCTGAATTATACTCTAAGCAACAACTCAAATGGTTTAACCACCTTTGGGGGGCTGCGGTGGGGTGGTGGTGCAGGGGAATACTTTCTCTTTTCTTCTTGAAGCAAAAGTCATCATCCCGCTTCTAGAACAGCTCAGAAATGCTTTAAGAGCAAAAACGTGGCTGTCGTCCTCCTCTGTTACAAAGGGAACAGTATGTTTGGTAAACAGAGAGCATCTGAAAGTCATTCTTGTTCCAAAGTGTCTGGAGAAATTAATTTGAAATCCAGATGATACAGCGACTACAAGACTTCCAAGTGATAATGGATATTGAATTAAGGGTGAATTTGGCCCTGACAGGACAACCAAAAGGAATTTACCACTTGGATATGCCTGCATCTCATCAGGCTCTGAAATCAAAGTGCTGCATAGTTGACGGCATTAAATACTGGCACAGAAGGCGGGAGCAATCTATGCCAGAGATGCTTACCTTGAGAAGGGCCACGTAAGGGACTCTATGCAGCTTTCTCTGCTTATGCAGTCATAGTTGGCTTCTGCTGCCCATGTTGCTGCAGGAGAGCACTGGCATTTAAAGTCCCAAACTTGCAAAACTGAGCACCTGTGTTCGAGGCTACTGGTTTTAATACCTAAAGGTTACAGCTGAAGAGAGCTGAAGTACATCTTCCTCTCAGAGGGATGGTATGGATGATATGGCACGAAAGGGTGTAGAAAGCAGACACAGCAGTGTTGTACAAGTTTGGAAGTCTTAAATGTAACAATTATAACACACAAGAAAATAGGTGCTTTGATGGAATGCCTTGTGTGCCACAGTTAAAGCAACATTAACTCCACCTGTTGAGATGGGCACAGCAGTTTTCTCTCCCTAAATCTCACAATTTTGAACTTATGGGACTGTGTTGAAGATTTGGAATACTATGAACATAAATTCATTGGTGGTGGTTATGAGGCACTGAGGAAAGAGGGTGCTAAGCAAAATAATTAAGTTCACTTACCATTCCCAACTGCAGTTTTGGGGGTGTATGCTCCACTTGGAACTGTAGCCTAGTCTGTTGTATTCCAGGTCATCTATGAGTTGTATTGGCAAAAGTCTTTACGGGCTATTTCACATGTCAAGAAATCTGATGAAAGACTGTGCCAGCACAGAAGTACCTCATCAATGATGATGACAAATGAGCTCAGTACACATAGAGCAAGATGGTGGGCAAAGAATAAAACCGTGAACCAAGTAGGTCTTTAAGAAGCGAATGCCACTTTTGGTCCCCCCTCTTCCAAATGTAACCTTTGGCCAATTGAGCTCATGCGGGAACTTGCACATGCCGCTTTGTGTGGGGTGGGAGAGAGTTCAACAGTTGTGCTCTGAGTAGAACTGCCACTGAAAATGGAAAGCGACAGCACATCCAGAAAATGGTTGTGTACTTTTTATCAGGAGAGAATGTTGATGCAGTTACCAGAATGGGGAACCGGTGGTCCGTTACGTGTCATTGGACTCTGCATCTCCCATCAGACCCAACCAGCATGACCCGTGGTCAGAAAGGATGGGAATTATAGTCCAATAACACCTGGAGGGCCACAGATTTCTCATTCCTTCTACAGATTATCTAGAAAACTGTGTTCTTCCATACACCAACCCCCCAAATGCTGTGTGTGTGTGTACAGGAATATTTCTCTGGGTCTTTGGATCAGGCTAGCAAAATGAAATCATAAATTTAAAAAAAGTGGTTCACATTTCTGGAACTAATAAGAAGTTAGCAATTTTGTTTATTCGTGGGTAGCATGTCACCATATCTGATTAGTAGCAGGGTTTGGGAACCTTTTTGTCATAAAAATGTAAGGATCGTTCTAATGGGGTAGGTTTTAATGCATTGTTACTGTTTCTATGGAAAATGTTGAGTCCCTCCATTCTTCACCACCACCACCACAATGGCTTGTATTTTATCAGCCTTGCAAATGAGTCCGCCAAAGTTACTAGCCTGCAAAACCTTCCCAGTTGTGTCTTTCAATGCCGGTCGGTGCATCTGTGGGTTTGAAAAAGCCTCCCAGAACACGGATGGACCACAATGGCAACTGGCCCCATGGATGTTTGCAGAAGGTGACCACTGCACTAGAGCATTTGCACCGGTACAGGTAATTTGGCAGCCTACATGCTGTGACCTGGCAATCACTCTGTGTACCTTTGTTTTAGGTACTTCTCACCCATTGCCTCTTCTCTGCCCACTTTTTAGTGTGACCCATGAACATGTGGTCCCTGGTTGGCAAGGGGTGGCAGCTGTGTGCTTCCAAATTCCAAATCAGTGGCCACCTGTTAAGGATGCTTTAGCTGAGATTCCTGCGTTGCAAAGGGGGGTGGGTGGACTAGATGACCCCTGGAGACCCTTCCAACTCTAAAATCCCATGGTTCTGTGGTTGCCCAGTCTGTGTGTCTCAGTGTGTTTCCTGTGCATTGGGTCTGAAGGGTGGAAATGGTGATCCCATTTCATGTTAACAGAGGCAGGACTTTGCTTAATGCCACTGCTGGCCCAAGGGGCGGCACGAGCACGGGGCCTCCAGAGTCTGCCTGCCTCCTCTGACTTAGCTGCCCTACAGCTGAGGGGGAAGGCAGTGGGTGGATTGTTTGGGCAGCGCAGAGCCTGCGTGCACCCAAGCCACTGTGTCTCTCCCAGGAGAGACGTGTGGCTCGAGCGTGCTGCCGGCCCTGCTGTGAGTGCCACCCGGCATTTTGTCACCCCCCAGTGGTGACATCTGGGGCAGTCCACCCCCACCGCACCCCCTTCCTCCACCCCTGGCTGGCGCACCATGGTCTTGCTGTGCTGCCCATCTAATCAGTGCAGTCTTTGCATTTTGTGCAGCTACCTAACACCAGTGTGAGTTGTGACTTGTGGAGCTGCAGGTGTGTGGAGCGACCTTGGCTTCTAGTTCTAGCCACTTTTTGTCTAGCGTAGCAAGCCCAATGATTTTGCTGAGAGCTGCTCTTCTGCAACCCAGAGAGCCACCAATTATATTATGTTGGTATCCACTTAAAAAACAACAGCTTCTATTTTTGTATTATTTAGCACTAATCAAGAAAGAAGAACCAGGAGACAAAATATAGAAGGTAGAACAGTCTGGTTTTATTACTTTATGTCATCAAGAGACTCTCCCCCTCCCCTTTACCTTGCCATTTTTTTTCTTTTTCTATTTTTAAAATCTTAATTTTTATTCATTTTTTTTTTGCTTTCCTTTTTTTTAAAACAACATACATTTAATCGTGAATCAGATGTTAAGGGAACGTGGAGATGAAGGGACGTTTGGTGACATCACAATATTTTACAACTTTACAACAAATGAGAGTCCGAATTGGTTGCGTCTAACCAGTGTATAGCAAGAGTGGAAAGCAAAGGCACACTTAGGTCTAAGAACCTCTTCACGCAAAATGGGGGTGGGGATAGGTGTCAGGTGGGGGGGGGAGCAAGGGAAGGATCTGGACAGGGGAAAAAAACACCACACTCAAGTACAAAATGGGCACCTCAAGGTTAACCCAGTCTTTGTCAGGGTGTATATTACAAAGGCAGAGATCTCTGTACAAAGCTGCAGTGATTATTCATTTCTACATCATGACAGAATGCTTTGTTAAGATGCAGGGAGGGGGCCACTGTGCCCTTCGCAACTCAGAGGGTTGAGCTTGGGGAGGGAAAGACTGCATTGCTCCTTTTCTTTGCTGATGAGTCGCCCGCCACCTGCAGCTTAGGAAGAAATGAAGAAACAAAGCCAAACGAAAAACCCCCAACAAGAAACACAGCTTTGACTTCAGTAAGCATAGTTCATGAATGGCGAACGAACCAGTTTAGTTAAAGAGGCAGAGTTGAAAGCAGGGAGAATGCAAGCACCCTTGGTATACACACTTTGGTTTTGATCATCCAGCCTCTCTAAACGACCGCCTATGTGCTAACCAACTTGAGAAGTTTTCCTTTCTTTATCATTCAAAAACAAAATGCCCCCTCCTTCCCAAATCCAGCAAAATAAATCCAAGTGAAGTATAAAAACCCTTCTATTTTTTAAAAAAAGAAAAGAAAAAACAAACAAACCAAAATAACTATATCCTCCCTCTCAAACATTCTATCCAGGCAATATAAAACACACATACACACACACACACACACCACCTTTTGCTACAGTATGTTGACATAGTTATTAAAAACAAAATACATGCTTGTGCATGAACCACCCAGAAATTGTGAGACCCACCCACCCACACTGTGCACCCACGCTTCAAACACCACAAATGGGAGCAAATTAAATCAAAGTTGGAGCCCCTCCACTTTTTTAAAAAAAATTAAAAAAGGGGTTATGCAGCATCCTTCTGTTATTGGGAACCAGCAGGAGCCAGCCTGCTGTATATTAATTTCCATTTCATTGTATGTGCTGTACATAAACGCTGTGCGAGGGTGCCTGTTTTTGCTTTGCTTTGCCAGACAGCACCTAGTGCTTGCCTTCACTTGTCACACCAGACTTTTGATGACAGTCCTTTAATGACTTCTTTGCTGGTTTGTGAGTAGGACTACATCACTATGCAGAAGGGATACGAAAAGATTCGGGTAGAAGGAAAACACTGCCCGCAGTACGGCGATGATACTGCCAGCATAGCCCAAGGGGTGGTCTGACAACCAAAACTGGAAAAGTCACACTGAAGCAATGTGCATTGTTACTGCCTTGCCTTCCGATGAGCTGGAGTGTCGCTGCTACAGTAACCTCAATATTCTTCCTTGAAATGTGCACATTCTCCAGGGGAGTAATTGAGGATGGAGATAAATAAATATTTGATTTATTCTAAAGGGAAAGGGGGCACACACGACAGCTCACAAAGATACACAACCGAAGGGCGTAAGGCACAAATTTACATGTGGAAGAAAGTAGGGCATTCACAGATGTGTTTTCCACCGACGAACAACGCTCTCCCCTCCCTGCCCTTGTGCGGTTAAGACCGTGAGCTATGCACGGCAAAAGCCAGCATATGGATGAGTCCACGGCGTTTGTGGATTTTGTTTGCCATCTCACATGCAAGGGTGAAATGGGATGGCAGAGAACAAAGCTGGTGGCTTCACAGAAATGATGAGCTATTGACAAAACCATGTTCACAGCAATGGGGCCAAGGAGGGCAGCTTTCAACGCTGCTGCAGGAAGTTACTGTAGGAAGATGGGAACCTTGTTGTGGAACCGGGTGGTTTCTCTTTGACTACTGCCCTGCATGGAGGCTGAAAGGCAAGCTTATCTGACATTTAAATAAATACTTCCCCCTTTTTTTGTTTTGTTTTTTCCAGAAAGAGATCAGAGAGTCCAAACACAAAAGTTCAGAATTCCACCTTCAACTTATTTAACTCAGTGAATTTATTGGAAAAATAAAAAGAGTTTTAATTACTCCAGTTAATGGGTTTCACGTTAAATAGGCATAATTTTCAACGTAATTTGCTTTTTTTTTCCTTCTGGAGAGAGCTGCTCATATGATGATATGCAGAAGTAATTTCCTTAGGAATAATAAAAAAAAGACAAAAGGATGAACAATAAATAATAGGAGTTACTTGCGTTAACAGTCACATGTTATTCATTAAAAGAGAAGAGGAGCGGAAACCTAGGACAGAGGGGTTGCCCAACATGGCAATCGGCTATAACCAAATGGCTGTAACACTGATGAGCATTTCACAGTACCTGCACAGAGTAAACGTCTGCCACAGTTCAGTTAAGAGTTAGCTTAATCAATGAATTCCTTCCTTCCTTTCCGTTTTCCTTTTGTTTGGGGGTTGTCATTTCCCCCATTTCCGTTTTTGCTTTCAAAGCACTCAGTTCCCAGATCCGGAATTGCGCAATGTGCAGTTTCTGAGTGAAGTTATCACAGTCATCATTCACGTGTGTGCTTTTGGCTCAATGTTTTGTGGTTAGTCTTTTGAGTAAAAGAGCTGTTGCATCGTGGGGGTGGGTCCTACAGTTGCAAACCATGTATTGCATGACCCGACTGCTCCCTCCCCCTCCCTTAAAAAATAAAAAATATTCCACTTTTCCCCAGAGAGCAATGCATCCTCAGGCTCAGGCAGATTCCTGGTCAGTTGAAAAAGAGCATTGCAGTTGCTGAACACTGCCTTTGTAATGGCGTACTCTGGTCACCTGCTGTTCCCCCCCACCCCACGGTGATTATGTACATGCATCGTTAGGCTTCATAGACGTGGAAAGAGGGGAGAAGGAGGGCTTGGGGGGTACGTCTGGTTTTAATGACGGTGTGCGTTTCAACCCTGATCTTGTCAGCGAGTTGTATGTCGTGAGGCTGGGCTGCCTAGATACAGTCACGGTCTGACCCTGAGCAGCGTGGACCTGTATAGAGTCCACCCTCTGTGGGGCAGGAGGGGGGTTGTCCCCCCTGCCAAAGCTCTGATTTCTCGAGAGGTGGGAAGAATTAGAAGAATTAGTGTTATTCCTTTTGAGAGTGGAGGCCTGGTGATTTCTCGTAAGCGAGTTCGTGGCGTAGTTTCTCTTGTAGTCCACGTTATAAGCAGAAGAATGCATTTCCAATCGCTTGCCCAGGCCGCCCTGGGCGAGGGAGGCCCCAGGAGGCCCCAGGGAGGCTTCCCTCTGGGGTACTTTGGGCGGCATGCTATCCAGGTTCTCCACCAGGTTCACCCCGTGGTTGGGGCTTTTGCCGCTGAGATGGTCCTTGATGGTTTTGTACTCGAGGGTGGCGTTTTGGTCCTCCATAGCCATCTGCGCCATGTCGCTCATTTTGGGCTGGTCGACATACTCGTGCTGGTAGCCTTGCTGAGAAATGGGCAGGACGACGACGCTGGAGATGTGGCTGGGAGAAGCCCTGAGGGGGAGATCTGTGGGGATCACGGGGGATGCCATAGGGGGGATGTCTTTTGTGCAGGCATTGATGAGGTTCTGGTTCCTCTCCCAGTCTCTGCTGCCGCGGCTGGGCTTCCTCTTCTGCTGAAGCGTCGGGGTCGACTCTGGAGTTGGTAGAGCGGCCAAGTCCAAGTGATGCTGGTCTGCTTTGATGAGCATCTTGGCGGTGCTGCCCGGCGTAGCAAGCTTGCCATTGTGCATCAGCGGGGTGAGGATGGCTTCAGGCTTTGGCTCTTTGGACTGCGTGTCCCCAAAGAGGCCACTGAGCTTGGTGACGCTGCTCATGGAGCCCCTGCGGGATTGGGTCAGCTCCTTCTCCTTCCTCTGCACAATGGTCACGTCTCTGCGCCGATGGTCACAGATGCAGTATACTATGATCCCCGAGAAGACAGCCCCCATGACAAAGGCAAGAATGACTGCAATGGCCAGGAGGGTGACCGGCACCAGTTGATCATGCCCTTTGAGATAACTCTCCCGAATCACTCCTGCAACAAATATCATAAAGAGGTCAGCAGAAAAGCACAGGGGGGGAAATGGTTACGGTCAGAGTTAATCCATTTAAAGACATTTTCTGGATCAGGGTTTCCCTAACTTGGGTCTCCAGCTGTTGTTGGAATACAACTCCCATCATCCCTAGATAGCACGGCCAGTGGTCAGGGATGATGGCAATAGTAGTCTAAAAACAGCTGGAGACCCAAGTTTGAGAAACCCTGCTGTAGACACAACTCCTGCATTTTGAAAACAACTCTTAAAGATGTGGGGATGAGGGATGAGGGATGGTCCCAACACCAAGTGCTCCTGCACGATCCAGTAACTGGTCGCAACCTAAAGACCTACTGAGGTTATTTTTGAGATAGATCAAAAGTAGTTTGCCATATGGCACATCGTAGAGTTTGGAGCAGAAGCCCCGAATGAGTTGTATCGTTCTTTGGCTCTTGAGAGGGGAACCCCTATCATGGTTTGGTTGTCTGCATCACATCTAGTTGAGCACTCACATAAGTTTTAGTCTGGTCTCTATCTAAGGAAGACTGAGAAAACTCAACCCTCCTCCCCATTCCAAGTGGAATTTTTCAGTCGAAATTTGAAAAGCAAACGAAACCTCCTCAATGTGTATCTCTTTCTCCAGAGAGTTGTGCCAATCTTTGTTTCCAGGTATCTCCCTTCCTGCTTCTGCAGAAACCTTGCCATTTTATGGTATATTGCAGCTCCTAGGAAATCTCCCTGCGGCAGCTGGCCTTTTTAGTACAGTTAATCCTTTTAAGCATACCTAAATAAATAAATGATTTGAATGTACCCACCAACTACCATACAGAAAATTAAGGGAGAATTTTTTTTTCAGTGATTTCATTTTTTTTTTTTGTAGTTGTATAGCCTGCTGTGCGGGGTGTGCTGTGGTCTAAACCACAGAGCCTAGGGCTTGACAATCAGAAGGTCGGCAGTTTGAATCCCCGCGACGGGGTGAGCTCCCGTTCCTCATTCCCAGCTCCTGCCAACCTAGCAGTTTGAAAGCACGTCAAAGTGCAAGTAGATAAATAGGTACCGCTACAGCAGGAAGGTAAACGGCGTTTCCTTATGCTGCTCTGGTTCACCAGAAGCGGCTTAGTCATGCTGGCCACATGACCTGGAAACTGTACACCAGCTCCCACGGGCAGTAAAGCGAGATGAGCGCCGCAACCCCAGAGTCGTCCGCGACTGGACTTAACGGTCAGGGGTCCCTTTACCTTTACCTTTTAGCCTGCTGTGGACCACAGGCTTTACACCTACTCACACATACACAACAATGCTTGCAGGGGGAAATGAAGGGGGAAACAAAGGAAAATGTAGGGGGGAAAACTTGAAACTCTTTCTGGACCAAGGTCATGCTACACAGGTGAACGACTATTCCTGTATGGTCTCCTCCAATGCAAAAACATTATTCCCTGCTTTATACATTTAACTGGGGATGCTGCCAAAATTGCGGGGCCAAGGAGTAGACAAGTTCCTCTTTCTCAGCCTTAGTTAGCCTACAGTCGGTCCTCTGAGTGCACATGTATAGAGATGTGGTACATGCAATTTCTCTCCCACTGAAAAATGGGGCGGATGGTGCAAACTGGGCTGTAAGTGATGATGTGTTCACACGGAGCACTCAGTTGGGACGGGAGGTTATCTCTGCAATGGTGAGACTCACACTTGGTCTGTGTCACACATTTTCAGAGCTTTCTGAAGATGAATAGATGAACCAGGTTCATGTAATGAGGAACCAGACCTGTTTCCCTCCCCCTTGTATTCATCTATGGTCTAAAAGTTAGATCACAGCCGAATACTGGAATCTTGCTTGTAAAAGTGGTGAATCCCTATCAAATTTTGGAGACCATCTGAACTCAATACCAAATTATTATAGTTATATGTAAAACTACCATTACTGCAGCAGCGAATAAATGGGACTGGTTTTACTGCATGACAAGGCTTTATGGAAGATACAGATCATTTGTAGAATAAATTGCAATCGTATTTTAACGTCGTTTGCATGCAAACTATCTCTAAAGAATACGGCAGCAGAAATTGAGCCTCATGGAAAGCATTGATAAGCAGCCCTCTAGAATTATTGCTCAGCTGTGATAGATTTGCTGTCCTTTTTTAAATAATAGTGCGTATGCATTTATGGTATATTTGCATTCAAAGCAGGAACTCAAATGCTTTCTGAAATTATAAAATCCAGTTGTGAAATTAGTTTTGCATGGAAATGATTGCATTGTGATGAGCAATTAATAATTTCATATAAGGAATGAGCAGCAAGGAGAATTTCTCCCTTGGAAAGCAAATGTTAATGCCCTCAGTTGTCTCACGGCCATTTCCCACTGCATTATAGACCTGGGGGAGAGCTAGTTTCATGGGGCTTTCATGTCAAAACTTTTCTGCATGTAAAAATGGCTATGGCAGGGGTTCCCAACAAAATTTTCTCAAGGACCCCACATCGAGCTGCTATTGTGACAAGGACCCCCATTAATTTGTTTAGAGATGGTTCCTGCACTGCAGGGGGTTGGACTAGATGACCCTTGTGGTCTCTTCCAACTCTATGATTCTAACCCCAAGGCAGCTGTTTTCAAAATATTTTTGTGCACCTACAAACCTTAGATTTCAGGTAGGTAGCCGTGTTGGTCTGACGTAGTCGAAACAAAATAAAAAAAATTCCTTCCAGCAGCACCTTAAAGACCAACTAAGTTTTTTATTTTGGTATGAGCTGCTGGAAGGAATTTTTTTACTTATATTTCAGCAAGGCAGCTCATAGCTCTCCTGTAGTGGTACAGCTCCCTGAGAATCAGATCGACATTAGTATTTATGATATCATACAGTAAATAGTTTTCATAGTTGGTGGAAATGCATGTGCAAATTAACATAAAAACACCCTGTCATAGGAGAATAGCCACAGAAGAAAATATAAACTGCCTGGTTACAAGTAAAAACACAGAATACATTTTTTAAACCTTCTTGGCGTTCAAACTTTTTCTGTACGGCTCAGGAGCAGCAATGGAAGATGGAAGAAGTGCTCACTTTGAAGGCGAACTCATCTTCTTCCATTCCCAGGAAAGTGGGGCGCTGGGCTCCCTTTTGCTCCTCCTGCCCCTTCGGGAGAGTCTCCTGCAGAGGGTCGGGAGCTACCAGGGAAGAGGAGAGTGACGCGGGGCCGGGAAGAGCTTTGCGCTCTGTCTGCTACTGGCGGGAGCTGAGGCACGCAGCTGGCGGGTGGGAGGGAGGCCGCGGAGCCGCCGCCGCGCGTGCCAGGCCATGCATTGCAGCCTCTGCGAGGACCAAAGGCAGCCAAACCGGCACGCAGCTCCCGAAGGCCCTGGCGGGGAAGGGCGCTCCCTCGTCCCCATCATCCCCAAGGGAGCCAGGACGGAGGCGCGCGCCAGGAAATGTCCTCTCGGGCGCGGCGGGGCGCGGCGCTGTATTCCTCCGCACACTCCCACGCTCCGGTTCGCTCTTCCTGCCGGCCAGCCTTCCCCTCCCTCGCCTGGGCGGAGACTTCTTTCCTGCCCCTTCTGATTGGCTGCCCCTTCTGATTGGCGCTTGCTGCAGCCAATCAGTAGCCGTGCTGAACTACGCCCTCCCTGCGGACGCGGGAAGCAGCCCCAGGCAGCGCTGGGCAGCGGTGCGGACCCCTCTGGCATAGCTCGCGGACCCCTGGGGGTCCGCGGACCACCTGTTGGGAAACACTGGGCTATGGAAAAGGTCTATCCCTCTTTCTCCTCTTTAATGTATATGCCAGGGGTGGAGAACTTCCAGCTTACACACTGCTTGTGGCCTCCAGGGCTTCCCCATTTGTCCCCCAAGGCCATTATGTTCAAGCTATGCACCCCACTTACACCTGACAAAGCTGTTTTCTGAAGTTGGTTTCTGAAGTTCCCAAGCTGGGTGCTTGGAGCCTTTGAAGCGGTGTATGAAGTGGCGACCCAGTGCCAAGACTGGGCCAAGACATTTTGCTGCTCAATGGCACCCCTACCCCCACGACAAAGCCTCCCCCCTGATCCACCCCCTTCCCCCTCACCTGCGGTGAGGGGATGAAACGCCCTCTGCCTATGGATTTACTGTGCTCTGTTGCAAATTGTGCACAATTCCAGAGTAGATTTCTGTGGTATGTGTAGCTGATCAACAACCCTAAAAGCCTGCACAGGTTGGTTCTAAGTAGTGAGTGTCATCAATCCCATGGGAATAAACTGGTGCCGAACAATAAAGGACAACACCCAACTAGACAGCTCTGTCCGTGGCTAAACTTAGTATAATATATATATATATATATTTGCTCCAAAAAAACCCATGAAATGCACTGCAAAGCATGCGACTGTTCCCACAGTGAAGTCATTAGCATGCATCTGTAGAAAAGAGGCTCCAATGACTGTGGTTCTTTACAAAAAGGCTGTCTTCCTCCCCCCTCTTTTTTATCACATGCAGTCTGGGAGACCAAAATAGTCTCAACATGTTACAAGCCTGAGTTTGTCTTGTCTGTAATCACAGCTCGAGATGGCAAAACACCAAAGGAAGCCTTAGTGTCTGTGCTCTCTAAAAATAGGTTCCGGAGTAGGTTAGATGGGGAAAGCAAGTCTGGACCCCGAGTCAAATTCTTTGCTACGGTTCATTCATTGGTTCACGAAAACAAACAGCCCTGTCTTTGTGGCATTACTGCCTCCCTTTAACATTTGACAGATGAAGATAGGGACGTTCTTGTAGTCTTATAACCATCTCACATCAGGGATGCCTCCCCTTCTGGCCATGACATAATGCTGAAGACTTTACATATTCCTGCCATATGCTGTATCAATTTCCTCCTCCACAGCCTATGTGATGTAGGCATATTGAAGCAGTGTGTGTGCAGCTGTAAACCGATTATAACACTTCCCTTCTTTTACAAGTTAAGAATGTTTATTGGATTGTTAAATCTCACAATGGATCTGGCCATACCTGTAATGGGATAGCAGCAACTCAAAAACCACCCACTGATGTTTTCTATGTGAATACACACCTCCCCTTCCACCACTGCTTTGGGCCACATGTGTGCTCACTTTCAGAAGTTTAGAAGAAGCATTTCCAATGCCACTCCTTCTTAACAGCAAGCTAAGGTGAGGGTTGCTGAAAGAAATGGAGCCAGAATGAGGCCATCATCTTGGCTGCGAGTCCTGGAAGACCTTCTCCCTGCCTTGCAGGCCTTTTCCCACCAGGTCTGACAGGGCCTTGACTGACTCCAGCTACAGAAGCTGAGGCTGCTAAACAAACTCTTGAGCTAGGGTGTTGTTTAGGGTTTCTTATTAGAGGGCTGTGATTGCTATTATTGCTATTAATTTTTTGCACCTTTATTTTAGATATTCTTATGATCTGTATGGGAATTGTTCGATTTGGCTGTGTACTTCTTGCTGTTTTATTTATTGCTCGTGACTGCTTTTGTTATGCTTGTAATTAGGTATGTGATTTATTTCATGTTGTAAGCTGCCCTGAGCATGGTTTGAACTATGGAAAGGCAGCATGCAAATGTCTTAGCATGCTAGGGAAAACCTTGAGGTTTGCTGAAGTGCAACATACCTTAAGAAAACAAGAATGCAAGATGTATAGAGCTAAAGGCTCTATATAAAGCATCCCAATGAGAATTGAGCATGCTGTGTAGCCACCACAGAATGCTAAGTGTTATTTGAGCTTCTTACAGCCTACAGTGGGCAGACACCAGGCTTGTCAGATCTTCTCTGCTTTATAATAGAACCCTAACATCTACCACCTGGAGCCCAGAGAAAAATACAGCCTGAGATCACCTCCCAGAGAGGCGCTAGCAGCTGCTTTACTCTTCCCCGGTCTTTTTTGCTGCAGCAACATGCTGAGGTTTGGCTTAGTGTGTCGTCCAACTGGATTCATAGTTAAGCTCTCTCTTCAGTAACCTAAAGCTGTAACTAAGGTTTGTTCTCGCTTTCAGCTCGTAGTTAGAGAGGAGAGAGCTTAACAAGGCTGGATGACATGCTAATCCAAACCTTGATTTAGCTCAGCATGGTACAACAGCAGAAAGGACCCAGGGAGCAACCAGAGGGTCTGAGAGCTCTTCTCCTGTAGCTTGGATGTTCTTACCATAAGCCAAGGCTTGGCTTAGCGTGCATTGCAAGCAGAGTCAGAGTTACATGAAAGAACAGTGAACACATCCTGAATCTAGTGATCTGTTTTCAGAACAAGAACTGGACACCAAAGTTCACTCCTGATTGCTCCAAGCTTTCTTCTCTTCGGTAACCTGATTTAGGTCATTTTGGAGCCTTCAAGCGGTGACCTAACTTAGGTCGTTTTGTTGTTGCTCTTGCTAAACAGGAGTTAGAAACTGTTGCCAATCTACTGCGAATCACCATCTACCATAAATACTCCCATTCCTTCTGTCCACTCCTGACTTATAGCTTTCTGTAAAAGGGTGTAGATTTGTGGGATGATGTGCCCAGGAGTGGCCCACTCTTGCTTAGGAGGTGAGAACACTGCAGCGTTTGGGTTGCAGGTCGTCTGTGTCGTCAAAAATGGCAAAGCAAGAAGGGTGATTCTTTAGAGACAGAAAATAGGGTTTGTCTAAGGCAGTGTTTCTCAACCAGTGTGCCTCCAGATGTTTTGGGACTACAACTCCCATCATTCCTGACCACTGGTCTTGCTAGCTAGGGATGATGGGAGTTGTAGTCCCAAAACATCTGGAGGCACACTGGTTGAGAAACACTGGTCTAAGGGAGCCTTCACCAACCTGGTTTCCCCCAGATAGCAACTGTGCACCAAAATATTTGGAGGGCACCACATTGGGGAAGGCTATTCTATGGAAATCAGGGACACAACTGAATTTGAATTTCAGGACCACGATGGCCACTGGATGTTGTTCCTCTATGTTCCATCTTGGCAGGATGTTTTTGATCACCTTTAGCACAAAGCGCAAAACCTGCCAGCAAAACGTCTTGCCAAAAGGCGTCTGGTGTCAAAAAACCCACACCATTTAGTTTAAAAGCGAACTTTTTAATAGTCTTCAGAGCTGCAGCAACCCAGTGGCCGCAGTGAATGGGAAACCGAGAGCGCAGTGTGGTTTCCTCAGCGGGAATCTGTCATCGTCTTCTTGTTTTCTAATATAATGTGGACCAGATGGCAATGCAATAATGCCGTCTCCCCCCACCCCCCGACCCCCACACATAAATGTTGGCATAGATGGAAATGGGAGCAAAGGCTCGGTAAATGAAATATGATGTGATCATTGGAAGGGATGAAGAGGAAACTGCTAATTGGGATATAAAGTTTCAATGACTAAATGTGCTGCGGTAAGGAGGCAAGCCATGAGTTGTAAATGCAGCAAGCGTGGCGGCTATTTTGAGATTCTCATATTGAAATTGTGCCCACTGTGGTTGGGTAGGAAGTCGGCCACATCCACTTCCACTGTTTTCGGAATTTGCAAAATTTAAGCCTCTTTTGCATATGGGCAACATTTAATTTCCATTACTCCTATAGATAGATAGATATTAATTTATTTTATTAAATTTGCCCAAATTTCACATATAATTCCAATACGTAATATTTTTCTTTTCTTTTATGAACTGCCAACCCGATTTTCCATTCTATTTATTTGCTGTACCCTATTTTCTCTATTTTATACCATAACCCTAATATGATAATCTCTATTTCTGTTTTTCATATTTCAAATCCAGTTTGCAAATTCATCATATTATATTTTTTTAATAGCCCAAAGAAAGCTTCCATTCTTTATAAAACAGTTATCATTACGTTCTCTTATTTTATTTGCGGGTATCCATCTGATCTTATTTTGATTTTAATCCAATTTTAAGCTGTATTACAGTCAATTGCTGAATTTTATGTCTTAATATAATATAGATTTTAATGTTAGCTGCCCTGAGCCTGGTTCTAGCTGGGGAGGGCGGGATATAAATAAATTATTATTATTATTATTATTATTATTATTATTATTATTATTATTATTTTATGATTTTCAACTTTTAGCTTTGCGGTTTCAGCATAGTTACTCCTATTATTTTGGTGGGGAACACCTTTGGAATTATGGGTGATATCCAGTCATACTCATGAGTAGCCCCACTGATTGTCAATGGACTTCATTTCAGCAAGTATGGCTAATGTTGGATCTCCCCCCCAAATGTTTTTGTCCAGCACCATTTATCCCTATAGTTGAGCTGTAAGTGCTATCATATCATTTCTGAAACTCAGTGAATGTAGTGTTCAGTGTTGCCTTCAGCACCATGTGTTCCTAAGATTATTTCATGTCAGGAAACTTGAATATCACTTCCAAGTCCCCCTGCCCTCCCCCGCTAGGCTGGGACTTCCTAAATGTGTGAATTTAAAACAGATTTGAGTCTTGTTATGTGCAATGGAAGTTAAAACCAAGAAATGCTTAAGTGAAAAGAAACCGTGCACGCTTCGAAACATAACCGGGGATACATAAACCATCTAGCTTATTCTTTTACAGAATTACACTGGAGGATGCTTTGTTTCTTAAGATGCTTTTCAACTCAATTGCCTTTTCAACTCTTAATTCCATGCTGTAGGTTCTGTTAGATCTTTATATACATTTTAGGACCTTTATGCTACGCCTGGGATGAGCTAAAACACATCCAGCTGTTTACTTTGGGAAAAGCTCAAAGCAGCTGGGATACATTAGATTTCTATATGCTTACGAGAATACAGCTTACTGCAGGGTTCCTGGCTAATTGCAGCCTATCTCTCATCTCCATGGGTCCCATTTCAAGGCATGTCATTTCTCTGATAGCACAATACGAATGGGATGTTGCCACCAAGGCCCTGTCGCAAATGTAAGAAATGCCATTGTGAATTCTGGGTTCCTGGAAATATTTTAGTCCTGCTTCGCTCCTCTCCTGTCTATCACTCACCTGCACAGGGAAACTCTCGCATGAGCAGGAACTCACAAAGAGCTGCTTTGCTGTAGCTTTCTAAAACCAATGGAGGCATCTCAAGCCAACAACCCCTAAAGCAGGCACCCCCAAACTGCGGCCCTCCAGATGTTTTGGCCTACAACTCCCATGATCCCTAGCTAACAGGACCAGAGGTCGGGGAAGATGGGAATTGTAGTCCAAAACATCTGGAGGGCCGAAGTTTGGGGGTGCCTGCCCTAAAGGAAAGTAGCAAGTATTTTTGTTTCTCTCTTTTGGTTTAACTTAGGGTGCTCGACACTTATTTAATTCCAATAGCCTTTTAAAAATTGAATAGGTTACTGCTGTGAATGGATAAGTGCTTGTGCACACACTCTACCTTTAAAAAGCAAACTAAAAACACATTTTTCCCTCAAAGAATTCTGGGCCCTGTAGTTTGTGAAGGATAGCTGGGAACTGTAACTCGGTGAGTGGTGAACTACAGGGCCCAGAATTCTTTAAGGAGAAGAACGTGCTTTGGATGTGTGTTTAGTGTGTACAGTTCCCTGCAGTTCCGCAGCTTGAAACTGGATGGAAGGAAGGTGTGAATCAAATGTCCGGTGTTTTGTCATGAACAGGGAACCAAAGTTCAGAGGAAGATACAAATCATCCTGGTTTAACATGACAATATCAGTTTATGCTTGCCTCTGTCCCCTGCTTAAGAGGTGACACTGAAGACTAGGAATCAACACAGCACTCATGATTGTGTGAGGGCAGGGAGAGTGCAATTAATAAACATATTTTAAAAAATACCGTATTTATTGTCCCTCCTACATCACACTAAGCCAAGCAAAATGCGAACGGGTTGAAGTAATTACCCAACCCTTGGATTAAGTATCTCAGGTAGCTAATTAATAGGCATTTGCCCCATGCAGAACATGCTCTGAGGTTCTTGGAAAAGTTCTAATAAGCTGTCAAAAAACCGGCTGAAAGGCAGACCTTGGCTCTTGGAATTAGTCCCCTTCCTTTCAAAAAGTGTGTTTTATAGGAGTTAATGATGAGAGATTGATACAGTCTAGTGGTGGACGCCTGCCTGTCCGATGCCGCCGGATTGAGTGGGGGAGGGGGCGCCGCTACTCCGCGTGGCCTTCCTCCCTTCTCCCAGCGGAGCGGGGTGCCTGGGCAGGCTGGGCCACAGCGGGTTCCTTCCCGCCAACAGGGCGCTGCGTTTCATTGGTAGAGGTGCTACCATGTGGCGTCACCTCTACCAATGAAACGCAGCACCGGGGTGAGGGATGACCCTGGCGCTGCAGAGCGGAACAGGGTCCTAGTGCCCCTGTTCCGCTCACTTCCCTCCCTGCTCTCGCGGCGCGGCTGGTGGAGGGAAAAGGGAGGCCGCCGCGAAGCTCCCCCACTTGCTGGGGCGCCCCTCAGCGCCCCCTGATCGCCCAGGCACCGTGGTGCATTGCGCCACTAGAGTCAATGGGTGAGCCGGGCCTGAAGCTATAGAGGAATGGAGAATCTGTGCTACTCGTTCGACTCCAACTGCCTTCTGCTCCATTCAGCATGGCCAGAGGTCAGGGATTATGGGAGCTGTAGCTCAACAGCATTTGGAGGGCCACAGGTTTCTCATCCCTGATGTAGAGTTGGAAGGGACCCTGAGGGTTATCTAGTCCAACCCCCTGTGATGCAGGACAAATAGATCAGACATTACAGGTGACCATCCAACCTCTGCTTAAAAACCTCCAAGGAAGGAGAGTCCACAACCTCTCATGGGGCAACTCTTACTGTCAGAAAGTATTTCCTGATGTTAGTTGGAATTGCCTCTCTCCTAACCTCCGGAGCAGGAGAAAATAAGCTTCCTCCATCTGCAAGCCCTTTAGATATTTGAAGTTGGCTACCCATATCTCCTCTCAGTCTCCTCTTTACCAGCATAAACATATCAAATTCCCTCAATAATTCCTCATAAGGCTTGGTTTCCAGATCAGCATCTTAGGTGTCCTCCTCTGCACACTTTGCAGCTTGTCAGTGTGACACCCAGAACTGGACACAGTACTCCACGTGTGGTCTGACCAAGGCAAAGTAGAGTGGTACTATTATTTTCCTTGATTGGGACACTCTACTTCTGTTAATGCAGCCTATAATAGCATTAGCTTTTTTCACAGCTGCATCACACTGTTGACTCATGTTGGCTCTGATGAGTGAGAATGCCAAGAACGAGAGCGCAAGGATTAGAATCTACAGCACATTTTGGTTGCGTTGGGGTCAGCCTCGGCCTTGACGTAGGGAGGATAAAAATAATAATCTCCCCATTCTTTAATAACTTGCTATGCATTTTGGAATGAAAAATGGGCTTACATTTTGCAAGACGATGGGGTCCTATTGGTGTTTTCTGAGTCTCTTTCCTAATCCTAAATCTAACGGGAACGATGCCAGTGCAATATCATTACGATGTCATTGATTGCTCCACGATGGTAGGAAAACCTTTAGCATGAATCACAGACATCAAGTGACTATAGACACTACATAGCTATTTGGCAAGTGATGACTTACCACAGCATGCAAGTGGACATTTGGTAAACTGGTCCCCTGCTTTATCTTGCTGATGTTTTTTTTCCTGCTAAGGGGTGAGGAAAGCCTTTTATTTCTGCTCATGAATCAGAAATCTATGATAAAATTCTCCTCACTACTAGGCAGGGCAATGCAGGTGCCCAGCTTACTAAGTGATTACTTGCACAGTTGTCTCTATTCACTCATATTAACTGGTTAATAATGTGATAGAGTGCAGTTGCAGTCTTAATGTTTGTTTGCTAGGATCAGGCTGTAAATATATTTAGTGTAGTCCTCAAGTGGGCAATTGTGCCATCCCCATTTTAATTTTGCGAGAAACAACACAGGATAAAGCATACAGGGCAAGACAGGGTGGAGCCTGTTACTCTTATTTCTGAAGCAATTGTCTGCTCAGTTAAGAAATTCCACTCTTGCCCATCATTGCTAAAAACACAGAATAAAAACTGATAACTTGTGAAGAAATCAAATTTTGCCCTTTAGAGAACCTTAATCAGGTGATGTCTTGAGACTTCAGGTCTCCTACAACAACGCTAAATTCTGACACTGCGTTTAGAATTTACAGAAAATGATGGGTCTTAATTAGGGGGCCACCAGAATTTAGGTTGTCATAAAATTATTACAAGCACTGATTAAGTAATGCAATCATTGAGGCTAAACACGTTCCATAAAAAGCTAATAAGAAAGATGAATTATTCAAATATCCATAAGAATATTTCCATTTAAGTGTAAACCAGCAGTAATTTAACAGCATAAATATGCTCAGTGATTCTTTCCATGTTGTTACAGCCTTTAAAGGGTTTTAAATATGAACAAACAAATTATTTCCTCCCCCCAGATTTGTACATGTGCCATGGTGTTGCCAGTAGCATAAGCTGGGATGGCTAAACAATTATTCGTTGCTGGGCTGGCTCCATGGGATGAATATTAATTCAGTATGGATACAAGTCACTCAAGGTGAAGCTCTCTTTGATTGAAGTGCTTATGGAACTTTCTGTCCTTGAAATAAATGGAATTTAAACACATGGAACCCAATCACTGAATGTCATGGTTCACATTTGGTGCCACACTGGCTAAGAGTCAAACTAGACTTGGTACATGAGATCAACGATTTGTTTTGCCAGCCAGAAGCCACATGAGATGCTTTAAAGACCTACAGAGGTCATGTTGCTCGGGGAGAAACCCTTTAACTGCTTCCTCAGGTGTCCTTTCCTAAATGTAAATTGCCCATCTGAATATGCTATCACCTCAATGGATAGTTGGTTGGGAGAGACCAGGATAGATACTGTTCTTCCCCCTTCCAAGATGATGGCAGCTTTGGGAAGGAAAGGGTTAACTACATCTCCTAGAGCCCAATCTACAAAGCAGCTGGTCTGACCCTAAGTCTCACCTTTTTGGACAGGCTTTTAGAGGCTAATGGGTTAAGTCATTTTTTATGATGCTGCTGCAAAGTATATTATGATGTAATTTATGTGGGGTGTTTTTTTTAAAGTTTTTGCTTACAATGTGTTATGTTTTATATTCCTTTTTATGTGTAGACCAGCCTGTGACCATTTTAGTAAAGGGTGGAACAGAACTATATTAATAAAAATAAATAAGCAGGTACAAGCTTTTTTGGGGGTGGGGACTTCATATGGGAAGCAAGCAGATTTAGAGGCAAAGCACACACTTGAGAATAGCTTCAAGTTTAGCCTATCTCCAGAGTAATTTGGGAGAGGAAGAGGATAAATGGCGGCTAAGTAAAGGCCCTGCTCCTTTTATTTCAAAAAGCAGACAACCTTGCTCAGGCACTAAAGGCGGCTCAATCGCTCCTGCTTCATATTACCTTGCTATTTTGCTCAAAGCATTAAGCAGGTCCATTTTTTTTTAATGAAAACACTGCCCAGCTGCTGGGACTTGAATCAAACATCTGAAGTGTCAGTCACTGAGGCAAGTATTTGAGCTGTTTTCTAGATGCTCTATGGCCTTTGACAAGTTAGCAGAGTGAAAAAGGAAAGGAAAATGCATGAAACTGACCTGCAAATTTGAGATTCATGCCTGGTTTAGCTAGATGAATCTGTGCACCTAGGTGCTGATATTGCTTTGATAGATCACAAAGGCATATTTCTTTGATTATATATATATATATATATATATATATATATATATATATATATATATATATATATAATGTTACAGCCCTGTCTTCGCATGCATTTTCATATCATGAAGCCAGCCCTGGGTTAATGGAATAAATCTGCTTCTGGGAATCAGTTTTGTGTTGTGAATAATCTGCTAACCATGGGGCACAATGGAGATTGGATGGTGGTTAAAACTGCTAAAACAACATTGTATGTTCTGCTACCACACACACACACTCAACATTATGACCCATGTTTACTGCTTTGTACACTTTGAATCTGGATCAGTTCCTATGAAGGAATGAGCTGTGACTCATAGTGTGGCAACACGATAGTCCTTTTTGGCTTTTGATAACTTTCACTCTTCAATTTGCTCTGATATTTAGTGCTGTTCCTCATCATCTCTTAACAAAACTTCTCATGCAGCTATTCTGTGCACACTCTGAAAGGAGACTGCTTCCACCTCATTTTTCATCGGTTTCTCATTATATCCCTTTAATCCCTTTCCTCTCAACTCAGAAACTTTTCATTTTAAAACTATCTTTTAAATCTCCTGTGTAATTTTGAAAAATTCCTTTTATGACATGCATGAATAATATGTATTTTATAAACAAGGATGTTTTCAATAATTTGATTGTTATTCATCAAAGAATATCTTAAGGGGGCATAATCTATAGGGCTTTATACAGGTCAGAAGAAAGATGATGGTGTTTTCTTTTGCTTAGTTTCCCCTATTTTTTTGGGGGGTGTTCTCACATTCTCAAATGGGAGAAGTATTTTTGGGGGGATCTAAATGAGGATACAGAACTTTGGTAATATATTAAAAAATGAGGTTCCTCATGGAAAGCAAAATAAATAAACAAAATTCCTGCATGTATGAAATATTGCAATTACAAAATTTCTTACTTTTTGTCGCAGGCCTCTGCCAGATGTGAGGAAAACAGCGGAAATGGAGACAGACAGGGCTAATTCTGCCATGTTTTGCTATTTGGAAACCCCACCACCCCAAGCGTGAGAAATACACTGCCGTAAAACCAGCTCAACAAAGGAGAGAATCTGCCTTTTTCTTTAATGTCGCGTTTTCAAGGGTTTTGCTTTTGATGTCGGTTGTCAGAATGGTTTACTAAAATGAGTGTGACTCCAGCCATATGTGTCTTAGGCACAGAGCTCCTTCCTGGCCCCCAAAGATGGAACTGATTATGCAGCTGCTACTTGAACTGACACAGCTTTTCAACATCATTTGCCCATTCATCATTTTCACCCAGAGCCTCAGTGGGCCGTAGGGTATTCAGCTGAGGAGGACACTTCCAAGTCCATTTTGGTGGAAATCTAGTGAAGGATTCTTTGCCAGCAGAAGAGTACAACAACTTTTTAAAAAAACAACAACAGGTAATATACAGACTTTTCTTTCAGTGTCCTTGAATCTACTTAGTAATACTAAAAAGTCAAGCGTTCAAAAATCCAAGAACAGAGAAGCCACTGAAATAATTGGGCTTTTTGGGTGTCTTCTGAGTGCCCATCTAGCAGTCCGTTAACACTGATTAAATTAGGGTTTGAGCAGTAGAAACCCTGTAAGTGATACTGCCTATTTCCTTTACATTTACTTACTGATGGCACCATGGAACCTAGGGCTGATTCAACACTACACCAACGCAGGGTAGAAGTCACAGAAAACGCTGGTGTGGGGGGTGGATTCTACCACAGTGTCCTACACGACTGATGGGCAGCAGGGGAAAGGTCCATATGCTCAGGGCAATCTACTTAACAAATTTGGCCTCCTATTTGGTATGCCACTACAGTGGTGCCTCGCTAGACTAATTTAATTCGTTCCGACAGTCAATTCGTCCTACGAAAAATCCGTCTTGTGAGGCACCGTTTCCCATAGGAATGCATTAAAAGTTAATTAATGCATTCCTATGGGCTCCAGGGGACTGGCGGCAGTGGCGGCGCTTGGCTCAGGGAAGGCAGGCAGACAGGTGGCAACAGCCCCGGAGCCTTGCCGGGCTGTTGCCGCCTGCCTGCCTTCCCTGAGCCAAGAGAGCAAGGGCCGCTGCCGATGGCAGTCCCCAAGCTGAAGTGCAGTGGCCGCTTGGCTCGGGGAAGGGCGCTTGCTCGGGGAAGGCAGGCAGGCAGGCAGGCGGCAACAGTCCCAGAGCCTTGCCGGGCTGTTGCCGCCTGCCTGCCTTCCCCGAGCCAGGCAGGTGGCGAAAAGCCCCCGCACCGCCACGCTTCAGTTCCGGGGGATGGAGCTGAAGCGCGACGGTGCGAAAGCGAAAAGCTCCTTGTTGTCAGCAGTGGGGGTGAGGAACGAACGGAGAGAAAGCTGCCCTTTCTCTCCGTTCGTTCCTCTCCCCCCACCGCCGATAGCAAGGACAGATCCCGTGGTTCGGAGAAGCGCTTGCGCAGCGCTTCTCTGAACCCCGGGATCTGTCGGCGGTGGGGGGAGATGAACGAAGGAAGAGAAAGGGCAGCTTTCTCTTCCTTCGTTCCTCCCCCCCCACCCGACAGAGCCAGCATCTGATGGGGGTTCGGAAGCCCCGTCAAATGCCGCTCTGTCGGACGAGGCGGTGGGGGAAAAGCGGAGGAACGGATCGTTCCTCCGCTTCTCCCCCCTTCTTCCCGCACTAGTTCCCTTTGTGTTCCACTGGTCTCTGCCAGTTGCCGCAAGCAGTGAAGGGCAACCGGCAGAGACCAGCGGAACACAAAGGGGAACCAGCTGCAGCGGGGAAAGAAGGCAAAGGAAGATCAGCTGACAGGCACTGACAGCTCATCTTCCTTTGCTGCCTTCCCACGCTACAGCTGGTTCCCCTTTCGCTAGAGGAATACCCTGTAGGTTTTGTGATCGCAGGTTTTTATGGCCACGCTTCACAAGACGTAAACCATCGTCTTGCGAGGCAACCTCCGATCGCAAAACCCATTCTTCTAGCGAGGCACCACTGTACAAAGGAGCACTTTTAAGGCCTCCCTGTGAGGAATATAACATCTGAATTAATCATTCACTGCAGATTTTTTTATTTTCCAGCAATATAGCTTCACTGAAACAGAGTTAGATGGTGAGTTGCAACACCCCCTCTATTTTTTTGAGATGCAAATAAGCCAGGTTTTTCTAATGAGCAGTGTATGCTGAAATAAATGTGGTTTCTAGTTGCCTTTGATGTTAGCTTTGTCAATAGTATTAAAACAAACTGTACGTCACTGACTAATCTTTTTCAATCAGTAGCTTTCTAAATTTGATGCAGGCTCTGTAATATTTATGGTTGTTTGTATATTTATAACTGACTTCTCGGCTCTCTGGGGCCCTCAAGGCAGCTCACAGTGTAATTGTGGCCATAAACAGAGAATCATCTCCCCCATTTGGCTGTGTGCTCCTTTTCACAAATCACTGCTCAGCCATGAACTTGCTCCTGTGAACATTTTTCGCTTGATGGGAGTTGGAATCCTGCGATCGCGTGAGTCTGAGACTCCCAACATCATACTGCTCAAGAGGGTAAACAACTCGCATAAATAGCAGTTTGTGGAAATGAGTTGGCAGAGCTGAACGTGGGAACTGACTCGGAGTGCACCACTTATTCTAAAGCACTGTTATTCTCTTGTTTTCTAAGGAATTGCAAGTTGAGGACTGATTAACCGCTGCATTTTCAAGAGAAACAAGGCTGGAGAAACAAGGCTGCCTAGGATCACTTTACCAGAGAGAGGTTTTCCTTAACTGATTACTGTGAGCAAAGAAAAGTGTCACACATACCGCTAAAAAAAGCAACTCACGAGTTAAATGGAACAAACCATTCTGACCCCACTTTTGAATGACATGAACAATGCAACAACTTTAGCAAAAACAATGAAGTGAAAGCCACATCTGTGTTTAGTTTTCAACACTTTAACTTAAAAAGGGATAGCATGAGAGGTTCTAGACAGCTAATGACAGAGTTAAAACAGAACAGTTGTTTTGACAAAATGAATCTGAGACTTGAAATTTATTGGGAATTTCTAAGGAAGAAAAGAGGCAGAAAAGAAGGGTGGGGGCAATGAAGGAGGCAAGGACCTATTATTGCTAGAGAAAATTACTCCACTCTCTTTGTTTATATTCTTTTGGTTAGTAGGAGATCTCTAAACACAGCACTGTAGTACTATTTTATAGTAAAGAGGGTATAGCCTTGGAACATTCCACAGAAAGGATTTTCTATCATGGGAGAGGGCAGGGGAGAGACTATGTACAATGGCAGCAGAAGGGAAGGTTAGATTGCAATGTGAGAAATACCGGTTTTTGTAAAAAGGTGAGAAACACACAGAATTAAATTAACACTGCAAACACAGCAAGCAAGGAAAGAAAAGAGAAACATACTCCGGAAAGGTATTTGTGCAGGGAGGCAAAAAAAGAGGGAGCAAAAAGAAAAAAGCTGCAACATTTTGCCAGGCAAAGGTGGAGAAGGACTGTTGGTTGTTGTCAAATTCCCTTCCCTCATCCCAAATGGAATATATTTTTCAATGGCCAAAATGCATAATAAGGCCAGAAGGAAGGCAATGCACACAGGCACTGCAATCCACATTTTGATCTTGGCAGGGATTGTGAGGTTTCTCCAAACAGCAGTTCCGGAGTATATTTAGCTACCAAAGCTGCGGTGCACACAAATGTCACATTCCCATGAGTCAACCCATTTAATTATCCCCCCTCCCCATTTCTTGCATCTCTTCTTGAGATGATTCCCTCAAGATGTTTGCGCTGAATTAAAAGCGGAACATATGGATGTGACATCATCAAGGCGTCAGTGGCATTGAAAACAAAGCAGCAAAAGTGGCTTAAGAATTAGTACAATTAAAAAGGCAAGTCCGGTTTTTGGGTAGGAGGGAAAGAAAGAGAGAGAGAGAGCAAAAGTACCTTCCACGGGTACAACAGAACCGCCAAAAAACCCAAACAAACTGAGAAAGCACGTTGTGAAATAAAAATATAAGGCAGGAAAAAAAACTTTTGTGAAGGAAAATAAATCCACAACCAAAGTGAACATAGGAAAGATTAAGCATAATGCTCTCTTTCAAAAAAAAAAATTGCGTAACAACTCTTTCCTTTGCCCTCATATAATAATAATTTGGAATATCAGTAGTTGTTTTTTTATGTGCCAGCTTGGCTTGAAGGGGGCAAGGGAAGGAGAGACAGCACACAGATATGTGATAATGGTAAACAACCATGCAGTCACCTCTGCCACCATTGTTTTTTTCACCCTCTTTAATGTGTATAGACTGCTTCCAGCTTTGATCGTATTCCTAATTAGGCCCCAAAGAATCCATATTTAAAATACGCAAGTCAAGTGCTAATAAAGTCTCTCTGGTAACCTCATCGTTAGGAGAATTCAAGTGAAAACAATCATAGCCCATCAGCTTTACGCTGGGGGCTGTCTTGAAATTTGGAAGGAGATTGCAATACGACTTAAGTAGGCCTGCTTGCCCATTCAGTCAACTGCTGTGCAGTCTCAAAAACCACAAAGAACAAGTGCACTCTACCCATTCCGAAAGATCTTTTTTTAAACGAGATTTATCAGCTGCTTGAAAAATATGTATATATTATCCCACCTTTTAACCCAATGCCCATAAATAAATAAATAGCCACCCGACTGAAATCTGTGCCACTCCTGTTTTCCATTCTCTAGGAACAACCAGGATTGACTAATGTAATGTGTTGTATGTGGAGCTGTCTTTGAATACTTTCAGAAACTGAAGTACCCAAAGGGGTGGGGGAGCCACCAGGAACTTGACAGAGAGTAGTTGGTGGAACATACCTCACCAGTTCTGAAAAGCATTTCACTTGCTTCTAGTCTATTTATGAGCACAATTCAAAGTGCTTGTATAAAACTCCATATAGCTTGGGAACAGAGGAACATCTCTTTCATTACAAACATGCCTGTGTATTGAGGTAATCTTCAAAGACACTCCTTTCAGGTGCCTCCAACATCTGAGATAATGTGGCTGGTGACATCCCATTGCATAGTGGGACCTCAGGGAAGCTTGCCTGACATTAACATTCAGCATCAGGCAAATACAATTTTATTATTTTAGTCCTTTTACAGGTTTTTTTTAAAAAAGAAATTCTGTTTTGTATGCCTCCCTGGAAGATGTGCTGAAGAGTGGTGTACATACCGTATATTCTGGCGTATAAGAAGACCCCCAACTTTTCCAGTTAAAATACACAGTTTGGGATATACTCGCCGTATAAGAAATACGACCTGGCGTATAAGACGACCCCCGACTTTGAGAAGATTTTCCTGGGTTAAAAAGTAGTCTTATACGCAGGAATATACATATGCTGTTCTTGAGATGCTGAAGGAACTACATACCTAACAATTTACACTTGGATAAACCAAAGTGTCCATTAGAGTAACTGACCTGAACTAAAAGGGCTTCAAGAATGAACAATGGAGCCTTTCATTAACCAATTAACTTTTTCCTCACTGCTTGAAATTAGCAACAACCTGTACACACTTACCTAGGAGTAAGCCCCATTGATCTCCATGGTGCTTATGTCTGAGTAGACGTCACTGTTTGTTGATAATCCAATGGACGCACAGTGCAATGTCTACTCAGATATCAATGTCTGGTACCAGACGTGTCTACTCTGAACCAAGCCTCATTTAAGTCAATGGAACTCAGGCTTCCAGGTAAGTAGGACAGAACCGCACCCCAAACTGCAGAAAAACTTACAGCCTTAATTTAAACTGGTGGAAAATTTGACCCAAAGTGCTCTTTCCTCGTTGAAAAGCTGTCATCTTGAGTGTTACAGCTGTGCAACCCTATTCTTTGCCCGTGGGATTCCTATTGAAATTAAGGGGAGCTGCATGACATCAGCGTTGTAGTGGATTCTGTCCTAAAGTCTACCTTAAAGAAAGAATTTTCCCCCAGCTGAGAAGATTAAAGAACCTTGTTGCTTAATTCATTTAAGCTGTGAGCTCAAGCCACTTCAACCAGAGTAGTGTAGGGAACTCTCACTGAAATGAAAGGGACTGAGTGTAGCAAAAGTACAGACAGAACAGATGAAGCTGAAGCTCCCTGTTGAGAAGCATTAGAAAAGCTGGACCGGACGGCTTTCAAGATTTGAGCACCTGTGATTGCGATCACACTGCATGCGAAAATAGCCAATCTAAGGTTGCAGCCACTGGCAAAAGATGGATATCATAGGAAGTGCCTATTCGCCCCTGTTTTGAAGACGTGCCCTTTCAATTATGGGGAGCTATAAATTGGAATTGTGGACACACCCTCTCACTCTAAAGTTTAATTAGAAAATGAAATAAACACTGCAGCCTTGTGAGTAGCTGCCTGAGAGAGGGTGCATTGGCAGGTGGGACTTCTAGCGAAGAACTTAGAAACCTGGCACTTGTCCCATTGCAAAGTTGCACTTGAAAAACAACAACTAATATTTGAGCTACCAAACAGCAAAATGTTGACAATATGGGTACCTTTTTAATGATAAGAGAAAGGAAAGGGGCGGGGACAATTACAATGGCAGCAACCGTTTCTGCCACAGCAGTTTGTGGCTCAATATATGCCCTGTTTCTTCAAGCCTTTTCGACATGAATGGGAACACTGCAGGCTGTTATTAATGTCAACTGGGCTTGTACAGGGGAACTTCCAGGTGGAATGTGTCCTTTATTTCAAGGGATTTTCAGTAACACTACTAAGTGGCTTGAACATGCAGCTTACATGAATTAAACATAAAAAGTTCTTCCATAAAATCTGTTGGAAGTGCAGAATGGTGAATAATGTAAAGCCGAGGGTCATCTCCTATTACCATCATCTCATCTAGCTTAAAACTCCCCAGTCTTGTTCTCAAGCACACCCAAAGTTTAAACGCTGACATTTGTTCTGTATGGTTTTCTTGAGTCACTGGGCAGCCGAAACCCAATTTTAAAATTTTATTATTTTGCTTTCTGCCTTTGTGTGTGTGTGTGATAAGCTTTTAATTACAGGGCCAGAGTTTTTATTGCAAGTTGCTGCACTCCAGCTGGAAGCATTTACACTGCAGCCGCTCCCCTCCCTCGCCACCACAGGAAGAATGATTTCCAAGGCCTTACCCTTCTTGTCCTGGTGATTATGGGATGAGACGGCCACATAGGGGTTTGTGTTTTCAGAAGAGCCAACCGGATCCTTCCAATCGAGCATGCGGCCCCTAGCGTCATAGCCCTGTTGGGCTGGAGAGTCTGAAGTGGTAGTGCTGGGAACAAGGGAACTGGAGTGTCCTGTTTGCATCATAAAGACAGTTAGGGAAAGGGAGAAGCAGCAGCCTGGCATCAAGCAATATTTCCAAAGGCATTTTCTTGAAGGATGTGCATTACTTGAACCTTCAGCGTCAATGAAAGAACACACACCTTTTTGAGTCCACAGATCCTTTAACCAACTACATTCTTTCTGTGGCACCCCTGTGGGGCTCAGGCAGGGCCATCTTAAGCATATCCGGCGCCGTGGTGCAAAGCTCCCCCCCCCAATTTCACAGAGTTGTCCACCTTTTTTTAGGGAGGACGGCACTGCCGGTGGGGCTGGAGTGGCTGGAGGGTGGCTCCTCTGGCGGGGAAGAATTGGGAGGCTGGACGCGACGCCTCCCGGCTCAGCTGGCCGCTTCCTGCCACGGTGGCTGCACAGCGCTGCTTCAACGAAGCATGGCAGAGGCGGGCGAGGGCGGTGAGCTGATGCCAGGAGGCGCCGAGTCCAGCCTCCGCCTTTTCCCTGGCGCCCTCCAGAACTTGGCGCCCTGTGTCACTAGCCTCTATGGGTGAGATGCCCCTGGGCTCAGGAGCCCAGTTATATCACCCCTTGCCTGCAGAGCTGGCGGCCTCTCACCCTTTTTCAAACACCCTCCCTTGTGAGTGTCCCCCTCAGCCTCCTCTCCTCTCCCCTCTTCCTTGGGAGCCCCCTGAGCAGCTGCCGCAGCAACCCCTGATCTCTGAGTCGCCTCAGCTCATGGCAACCAGCACCCCCTGGCCAGCCCCAGAGGCACCATTCGTCTGGGGAGTTTGTAGCCAGGGCTGCTGCAACAAAAAGCTGTGCAAGCCTTTGGGATACAGAGATGCGAGAGGGCATCAGGGGAGGGAGGGAAGGAAAGAGGGACAGAGGCCGGTGTTGCCCGCGGCACCCCTGACCATCATTCAAGGCACTCCAAGGTGCCCCGGCACACTGGTTGAAAACCACTGACACACACTATTAAAAGTTAAAGAGTTGCACATGTATTTTCAGCAAGGTATGAGTCAAGACCTGAGAAGAGTGACAGGATTATCTACAGCAGCCTTTGCCAACCTGGTTTCCTCCAGCTGGCGCTGATGGGAAACATAGTCCATAATATGTGGAGGGCACCAGGATGGCAAAAGCTAATCATTGAGCAAGGAGGATTAGCTGGAATTTGCTGCCAAGGTTAAGAGATATTTGTGATTTGTGTGTGTCTCCTGCAGGTTTCCATGATGGAACTTTATGAAAAGCAAAGCACCGGTTATGGTGGTTGGATAATATGAAGGGGAAAAAAACAGAGATGGAAAAAAATAATCAAATGCAAGAGCAGAAAAAGATGAAGACAATCTATCTCTTACTGTCTTCCTCCACTGATTTAGGCAGAGATAACCCATTCAGCAACCCTTTCTAGAACGTGAGTTCTAGTGTTGCAAAGGAAGCTTCCTTTTATCAGGCCATACAGTAGTACCGGTATTTTGTTCACTTAGCCCAGTGTGCTTCACTCTAACAGCAGCTCTCCAAGGACTCAGAAAGAGAATGGGAGGTATTTTTATTTATTTATTTGCTCTCTGTTGCCAAACAGTCTCACTGCAAAAACAAATGAAATGTGGAGTAAGATTGCTCCAAAAGATCTTGGAAAATCTGTGATGGGATATAGCAGATTCCAGCGATTTGCTATGGGCCTGGTTGTCACCAAGCCATAACTAGACAATACTCCTCCTGGAATTTTGGGATTAAGTCTCCTCTCGTGACCACTCATACTAGAAAGTAAATAGATGCATTTGTACCCATTAAATCTTCCTCCAGGCTTTCAGAGGTTCCCTTCTATTTAGAGTAAACGGCAGCAGCCAGTCTGAGACCTTACACTGGCATGTACAAAAGAGCAGGTTCCTAATTTTCCAGGAGGCTGGAACAGGGAACTCAAAAGGGCATGTAATTGGAAAAAAAAAAGATCATCCTAGCCATCAAAGCTACATGGAATTCCAGAAGCACACATGGGCCCTGGACTACAACCTGGCAGGAAACTGCTTGTTTGGGGATCATAAGCCTTTGTACAGGAAAGGCAGAATTCCCATCCACAAGGAATTCCCATCCTGTGCTAAGGGATGATCAGGAAGTGGTAGAATAGCCAGGAGCATCACAGGCTCAAAAAATCTGATGGGGAAGGCTATATACCAGAGGTCAGCAACCTTTTTCAGCCGTGGGCCAGACTATATTTTGAAAAAAAAAATGAACGAATTCCTAAGCCCCACAAATAACCCAGAGATTCATTTTAAATAAAAGCACACATTCTACTCATGTAAAAAAAAAAACCAGGCAGGCCCCACAAATAACCCAGAGATCCATTTTAAATAAAAGGACACATTCTACTCATGTAAAAATCACGCTGATTCCCAGACCGTCCGCGGGCCGGATTGAGAAGGCGATTGGCCCGCATCTGGCCCACGGGCCTTAGGTTGCCTACCCCTGCTATATACTGTGTGGGGAGAAGAAAAGGAACAAGGAGAGTCAGCAGGGGAAGGAGGGGACTTGGAGGATGTGTTTGCCTTGAGTTGGGACTACTCAATGGAGCAGCATGAGAGAGGGGGGAGTTGTTCTTCTCAGCCACATGAAAGTTGCAAGGTGGCTTAGGAACTCATGCCACCCCTTATATACCTATTATGCTCTCCTACTTGTAACTAGTTTGTAGGAAAGCAGGTCAGATTCACAGTGTTTACTGTGGCTGGAGCTATCAGTTGTAACTGCTAATCATTAACATGATTAATTTATAGGAATGTACCCCAGGCTGGAGAATTGCACTGACATGGGCACTACACCATTCTTTATCTATCACGACAGGGGGGGTGCAGTTCCACCAGCGCCCATTAATAATGAAAACTTAGGAGTTGCCTTAAGGATTTCCAAAAGAATTCTTTAAAATTTATATTATTTGAAAATAATAATTCCTTTAATTGGAGCGGGGTGGAGGAGGGGAAAAAAACCCCACCCATTTATTTTCTTGGCATTTGGGAATATAGCAGGGTGCCTAAAGGTGTCTACAGAGAAGGGAAATCTCTGGAGATCTTGATATCAGCATTTTTCATACACTGGTTGCTTTGAATGTAGATAAAATCGGTGGAAACATTTGGCTTCTGTAATTGGGACTGCTGCAAAAAATAAAATAAAATACTGTACTCCCTAGCGACATGGTCATCCATAAGCAGTAACCCCCCCCCCCCCCCGAAAAAAAAACCCTGAGGCAGTGCAAAATAAAAAAAAATCCTTCAGTAGCACCTTAAAGACCAACAAAGTTTTTATTTTGGTATGAGCTTTCGTGTGCATGCACACTTCATCATACATCTGTGACTTAGTTGGTCTTTAAGGTGCTACTGAAGGCATTTTTTAATTTTGTTTCGACTCAGACCAACACGGCTACCTACCTGTAACTGAGGCAGTGAATAGCCATGGAAATTTATATCCAGAGTTTTTCATGCTCATTCCCTGCAATTAGAGCGCTACTGATATATCTCCTCCCCTGGGCAGCCCAACCTTCAGTTTACTTTTGTACATCACAAAAACTTGTTCAACTTGACCAGGAATGCAGTTCTCAGCACAATAAAGCAATTAGTTGTATCTAAAGGTATCGGGAGTAGAAGGCACCATTGCCAAATACCAGTTGCATTTCATGCTTTGATTTAATACGCATTTTCCACCCACATCCCAGTACAGATACTTTCCCGTTTAGATGTGTTCAAAGGGGCCATTTTATGGTTAAGCTGTACGTATGGTTAAGGAAAACCTTTTCTTAATACGGTAATCTAGGGAAAATATTTGCCCAGGGGACACATTCTCTGCAATAAGTGTTCCCAAACCATATGCTTCAACTATGTGGAGAACTCATTGATAATGGAAAGCTGTAACTATGTAAAAAAATATATTAATGAGTACCAGATGGTAGTAGGGCAAGAAAGTGTTTCACTGAAATGTCAAAAATCAGCCTATTCACTCCGTTACTAATATGTTAGTCTACTGCACACTGAGAAATGATTTGCTACATGTAATCAAGATAAATTCTCTTTCATCTCAGTTTGAGAGATGAGTGAACAAATGCCAAGAAACCTGAGCATACAATTCTTTCCCACCAGGTCTTGAAATTTCTAACTGGTTACACTTTGTACTTGCTAGCTGGGCCAGTAAACTACCTCTTTTGCCAATACTTACCCCCTTGGAGCTCTAGCCCAGCCCAAAGTTGTGCCACATTCATTGCTTATCTGCATTCTGATAACAGGATGTGAAGAACTGCCTTTTGCTAAGCCAGTTCAAGGATCCATTGAGATAACTGCCAACAAGGCAGAGAGTTTGGTTTTCCAAGGATCTCAGACAACTGTATTTCCTAGGACAGTTCTGTGAATTCTTACTTGGTCCCGTATATAAAAAGTATACCTTACTAAACTGTGCTTCCCTATCCTTCAGAATGTGTTGCCATTCTTTTAGATAGCAGAATGGCTCAATGCAAAACAATTGAAGGCAATGGGAATAACATGGAGTCCTTAGTATTTTTTTAAAAAACAAAACACCCACCTGTGTAATATCTAGACTACAGTAAAACCAATATATACAATCAAATATAGAAAATGCCTTCTGTTTGATTTCTCAGAAAGAAAAAAATATTCTGCAAAAATAGTTTTTTACTATGTTTTGAAAGTTTACTACAGTGCGCTTGAATCACCACCAATATAGCATTATTTTTCAAACCAGTTTTTTCAGCTTCAATTTTAAAACTATAGTTCTTTCAGGTTTTAAAATTGAGCCTGATTTTAAAAATATGCATCGTGCCAAGATACCACATTAATGATTTGTAAAACTTTTGTCATTGTAGTAACAGTATACAAAGAAGAAATTGGATGCAACCAGAAGACTTCACGGAAAGGATCTTGAAAACGTTAAGACAGGTTATCAATGCGCAGTAGCATTTGTTCTAAGAGACGGCAGATATTAAAATGCTCTACACACTCTTCAGTTATGTGACTAGAACAACCTAGTAAGACAATGAATGGGGAAAGTTAAACCAACACCACAAAGGGAGACAGGATGTGGCTGCAGCAAAATGAGGGCCTCATTCACTAAGACTGATGCATATGAGAGTAAAATTTTACAGGAAGAAAGCCTGTTTTGTTCTCCCCTTTCCCTGTGCAACGTGTATTTGACTTTTTGGCAGAACAGGTGCTTGACATGGTTGGTATGATTATTTTGGATATGGGAAACAATTGTGCATGAAAAGGTCAGATGCTTAAAAGTCTTTTCAATTTTATCACCTGCTATGTAAATTATTGCAGGAGTTTATCTGTCACGGCAGATAGGAGAGGAAAAACAACAACAACCCAGAGACTGAACTGGCAAGAAAAAAAGAAGAAGAAGAAGCAAGGAAGTGAAGAAAACCATTCATTTTCTTGGCAATTGGGAGCCTATTAGGCATCTTCCTCTGTCACCCACAGAGATATCCTACTGTGCCAGACCCACTGATGAAACAAGCGCATCTACTGCTTTGCCATTTTGCTGTAGGCAGACCAGAACACCCCTACGTTTTCTTACTATTGACTACAGTGGGAAGAAATTAACAACGTCAGCCCTGTGGGAGTGCCGGGGAAGCAAGGGAGCTCCGGATAAGGCCTATCCATGCTCCATTTCCCCCTGATTCAGCGGCAAGACATTGCCAGTGGAACATCTATTCCACCAGAGCTTTATTTGGGCGGGGTGTTTTCTAGCAGCATTGCATATCATCACATACTGCTGCGGGAGATTCGCTTCCAGCAATTCTGTGCTAGCTCTTTGGAGTAGAGGGGCACACACTGCCTCCAAAATGGTTTTTAAATGGTGCAGGCCCGTGGGATGGGGTGTTGTATTGTTTGCCGTTAATTAAAGGTAAAGGGACCCCTGACAATTAAGTTCAGTCGCAAACGACTCTGGGGTTGCGGTGCTCACCTTGCTTTACAGGCCGAGGGAGCCGGCGTTTGTCCGCTTCTGCAGACATTTTTTCCGGGTCATGGGGCCAGCTGTTTACCGGAGCAGTACTTATTTATCTACTTGCACTGCATGCTTTCGAACTGCTAGGTTGGCAGGAGCTGGGGCCGAGCAACGGAAGCTCACTCAGTCACGGGGCTTTGTACCACCGACCTTTCGATCGGCAAGCCCAAGCGGTGGTTTAACCCACAGCGCCACCCACGTCCCCCTTTGCCGTTAATTAGGTTGTCAATTAAAATAAAATAAAATCTGTGGGTGCCTTGACACTCACTCTGCCACACTGCACACAGCAATCGCAATAGCAACCAATATGCCATATGGGAGGAAATGTTGCATCCTCTCAGTTACAAAATATTAGTCTGATGATTTCCCTGGAACTGAAGAGCACCTTTTTGACAATCTGGAAGCTTGCCTATTGTGCAACAGAATATCACGTTGCCTGTTTCCTCCAAGTCCTGCTTAAACTTTGGTCCTGCTAATGGAATTTCATTTAAATGTGAGGGGTTTCCACCTAAGGAAATATATTTAGGATGGTGGGTGGGGTGGGGATGCTAGCCAGCCTAGCCATGGCAGAAAGCAGCCTCTATCAAAACATATTTTAGTATCAGCTAGGAAAATTTGCCAGGCCATAAATGTCAATGCTTATTGCTTTGGTTCATGAAGGCAAAGCTATGGGGTAGTAGTGCTTAAATTGTAATTTTGATTCTTGTCAACACTATGATAGGGGGAGATCACATGCCTTTCTCCTTTCCAAAACCCAACATCGTTTCTGATAATGCTTCAGTTGATGCTGTGCGTTTGGATGTATAAAATTAAAAACATTTTCTCTCCTCATTTACAGAGTGGAAGTTCCGTATTAAAATGAAATGCTGCCTCCCCATGCAAAACAAAGGTCGGATATCTCCCCATGGGTCTTCCTGTGTTTTCATTATTATAGTAGGACACAAATGTTGCTTGCAAATATTATAACCCCAGGTGGAAAACAAGTTCAGGAAAAAATAACATCGGCTTGCTTTACTAATAAAAGGGCTGACTCTCCCAATTATTTATGTGTGAAAGATCTTTGATTCTGTTAGGTACACACGCATTTTGAAAGTCAAGTTCTGCTTCACCTGCTACACAATAAGGGCAGAAGTGGAATCTAAGAAAGAAACATCATGTTTCTTTTGTAACGTAAATGGATGTGTGCTTACTCAACTCCTCATCTGCTATTCCAATTCTTCTCTGTGAATTCCCCCCCCCCCCTGTTTGTTAACTTCCTTGCCCCCAGCAAGGTCCACTTCTAGGCACTGGCTGAGGACGAGGAGTGCGGGGGGGAGTGCCTCGCCCCCGGCAGCGCGATCCTGGCAGGGTGCAATCATGGCTGCCCCCCCGCCCGCGCTGGGCGCCCTGCCCCTGCAGGCGGCGCAAAATGCCCCAGGACGTGCGCCTGCTCTCTGCCCCCTGCCCCCTGGTGCTGGAGCATGAAGCTCCGCCACTGCTTCTAGGTGTGTGTGTGTGTGTGTGTGTGTGAGAGAGAGAGAGAGAGAGGGAGTGAGAGTGAGAGTGTGTGAGAGAGAGAACCAGTGACTGAGAAGATTAAGCACTCCATTAAGCACTGCCCATTGATCCTCTACTGATAGTGTCACCCACTGATATATTTTTGCTCCCTTGGCAAACATGGGCTTGGGGCCATATGTTTGCCAATACGGCATCTAGTTCCCATGCTTTTCATGGCTGAAAAACGACAACTGTTGTCCATAAGTTGAGGGCAAATTTGCCCCAACCCAATGGAGAACTTCAGCTGGATTTCTTTGGCTCTCTTGGCCAACCACAGAACCAGGCAGAGGGCCTGGTTGTTCCAGCCCTGTGGAAGATGTCAAACAGATAAACAGCTGTGTGATTTTTAAAAGACATCTGAAGGCAGCCCTCTTCAGGGAAGTTCTTAGTGTCTGATGTTTTATTGTGTTTTTACTGCTTTTTGTTGGGAGCCACATAGATAGAGTGGCTGGGGCAACCCAGTCAGATGGGCAGCATATTATTATTATTATTATTATTATTATTATTATTATTATTATTACCACCATCTGGTAGCTGAGTATTTAAGTCAGGACTTCCCACTCTTCAGCCTTCCTTCCTTGAGTAGGAGGTATAAAATTTGTTGCCGGTGCTTCATTTTGGGATGGAGGCCTGATGTGCCCTCCCCCAATTTAGCCATACTTTAACTGTCTACAGATTTTGATTTTGTATAATATGGGTGGTATTCAAAACTAGTCTTACTCAGAATAGACTCACGGGAGTTAATGACCGTGATTAACGTAGGTCCATTAATTTAAACAGGTCTCCTCTGAGCAGGGCTTAAACTGAATACCACCCTACAACCTTTTGGACCAAATGTTACATATCTCAATTTGTATTGAGTGCTTAGCATTATGCCCTTCATACCCGATGGCATAAACTTGACTACGGAGCTTGGTCACTTTATGCACAAAAATATACTTCAGGTTTCTATACCCTTTTGCCTAGAGGAGTTGTTCCTCTCTCCTATAATTTCCTTTTCCAAAGTTCTGTAGTTTAAGCATGTGAATTTACAAGAGATTTTGCATTAAGCTTACTTCAAGGGTCGCTGTGGATGAGGAAAGACTGAAATAAATGTGCTAGAGTAAGATAAATGAATCTTCTATCAGTTTAGTGAAATAGGCCCCAAAATGACAAGGACTATATCTACTTTGGAATGGAAACTACAAACTACCACAAGGATTTGAGGAAGATTTTTTAAAACTTTTTTTTAAAAAAAACTCCAAAACTGACCATACACTGTAGTGTGAGACATTTCATGATCTGATGAAGTAGTTGAAATGTCTATGAAAAAAAGTAAATAAGGGCAAAATATTAAAACAATAAAAAAATGGAAATATTTGACAAGATTGTAAAATATATGATTCCTCCAAAATTGATCTGCACAGACAGGTATTAAAACAATGTGGAAGGGGAACTTCCTTACCATTCAGTGCTACGAACGAATCTGGAAAAAAAAAAGAGAAAGGAGAGGGAGGGGAAAGGGGAAAAATTATTTCTAATATCGTTCTAAGTTGTCTATCCACAAAACCTCACATACATCCTTACTGCTATTCATGTGTATAGTGTCACTCTTTGTTTGTGCTGATTCTCTCATATGGTTTTATCATATTGATAGTTGAATCTTGCCTTAAGTAAAAACTTGATTTTTATTCTTGCAAAGAGAAACATGGGGTCCTTGGATCCCAGAAGGAGATATGAGTTCTACTTGTGCACAGGGAGGTAGGTGAGAAGAACGTCATCTCAACCACCTTTTGGGAAGGGATTTGGGGGGCTCATGGGGAAACCATGAACAACCCTCCCTATGATCAAGTGAAAGTGCATTCAAGCCATGGCATAATCCTCTTGGATCAATATTTAAACACTATTTGGTACTGCACAGCTATTGTATACTGTAGTTTTGATTATAAAATTGTTAGGTTTTTTTCTGAGAGATTTCAATCTCAAGAGTGGGGTGACTTTTTAAAACAGAAAATAAAAATCCCCAACCAAATGCATATGGATAATCAATTAGAGATTGGTTTGCAGAGTTTATTTATAATCAAGAGATCTTGACTAGTAACGATAATTCCTGTAGCCATGCAGTTCTCTTTGTATAACCAAGGGCACATTTCCGCTTGTCCCACGAATAGAAAGCATGGGTCCAAGCAATTTTCCCTTTGCCCTGTTCCCTTCCCAGGGAAATTCCATTCTTTAGTGCTCAACTGGAGGAAACGTCAGTCCTGAATTGCTGTTTGCTCCGACTGAGTATTAAAGAGCAGTTTTCTCTGGGGAAAAGCAGAGGGACAAAAGGAAGTGTGCATGAACCCCAAAGCTTACTTTAAGAAAAAAAAGGAACAAGTAATGTGCCAAACCATATGAGTGAATCATGATCGGAAGAAAAGTAACAATAGGATTGGCAACAAAAATAAAGATAGGTTTGTGTGCTGCATCTTGGTGGGCCACCTAGGCTTTCAAAACAAATGGGATCCAGGCTTGAGCATATGACTAGCTGTATGCAAAAGGGTTGATATCACTCAGGGTGCAAGACTGGTGCCTTTGTCAAGTAACTATCATGTCCTAGTTCTTTTGAGCCAGCGTGACAAAACCAGAACCCGTCATGCTGTGGTAAGAAATTCAACTTAAAATTAATTAGTTGGTGTATATCTATATGGCCGAATTTCAAATGCCCTTTAGTAGTCTTACATTCAGTTTTGGTGGAATTCATAAAGAATAAATCTGGCGTGCAATCTCTGTTCAGATTTATGTGCCAAATGAGAGTGAGGAATGCAATGAAAGATGCCATGGTCCCCAATTCCCAATTGTGAATTACCAGGAAATTATCATGTTCTCGTTGTAAACTATGGGATAAGTCTCACGCTGGAGGAGAGATGGGTGCGATCAAATTCATATACAGAGATGGCCCTATTACATATTCAGTTGTAGCCTGGGATCATTCCTATGCATGGAAGCCTGCCTGTCCAGGGGGTATGACTAAAACTTTCTCAAGCTGGCAGAAAGGTTCCAGATTCCTTGCCTTTGAACAGGTTGATGTGGAAGAGAAAAAAGCTCATGCATGGAAAGCTAACTGGCTTGCAAGTTATAAACAACGTGGCAAATGCAGTAGTACTGCATGACTCTGTTATGTACAATGGGACCCAATCAGTAGTTTATATGGATCTGTATATATTTATTCCATCAACTGACATTGTCGAGAAGGGTTACATACAAACATGTGGGCTGTTTGGCACTCATCTAACTGTACTAGCTTTTAATCAACATAGTACTCAATATACAGTCGTACCTTTGTTCTTGAACGAAATCCGTTCAACTTCCAAAAATGTTAGAAAACCAATGTGTGGCTTCCATTTGGCTGCAGGAGCTTCCTGCACTCAATCGGAAGCTGCTGAAGCCGTGTTGGATGTTTGGCTTCCAAGAAACATTCGCAAACTGGAACAATCACTTCCGGGTTTGCGGTGCTCGGGAGCCAAAATGTTCAAGTCGCAAGGCGTTCAAAAACCAAGGTACAACTGTGAATGTGGTTGATTTAACATTCTATGGGAGGGGACATTATTGGTTTGTTTTCATTTTCATTTTATTATTACATATTATGTATTTTGTGTTCTCATCTTGTATTTTTATGTTGTGAACTGCCCTGTGATCTTTGGATGAAGAGAGGTATACAAACAAACAACTAAAAATGAAGCTAGGTTCCAGGGGAAATGCCTTTGCAATCCCACCCGCAGGGATGGATTTAGTGATGTGCGAGTGGTGCACATGCACGCTGCACAGAGCCATGGGGGCATTGCCTCAAAGCTGGGTAAGTGACCATAAAAAGCTGGGTTAACTGAGGCACAGGGATTTGGGAAATAAGTGTGAGGGCTCTGACAGGGTCTTTGAGTACTAGTTAGCAATATCCTAGCTTTGGGTAGGAGGTGGAGGGCTCTAGGACCCTGCCAGAGCCCTTGTGTCTCCTCCAAAGCTGGGCGCTTCCTTACTCAGCTTTGGAAAGGCAGTGCAAGGACTTGGGAGGGATGGGCAAATTTTGGCCTTGCACAGGATGCCATAATACCAGAGTCCACCGTCACCACCTGCCTCTGAACCCAACGGGTTTAGACTAAACAGTCGTACCTTGGATCTCAAACACCTTGGCTCCTGAATAAATTGGCTCCCGAATGATCAAAACCTGGAAATGAGTGTTCCGGTTTTTGAACGATTTTCGGAAGCCGAACGTCTGGTGCAGACACTCCTGCAGCCAATCGGAAACCGTGCCTTGGTTTTCAAACGGTTCCAGGAGTCAAATGGACTCCCGGAACACATTCCGTTCAAGAACCAAGGTATGACAGTACATGATTTTGATTTTAGGTGTGAGCACTGGAACATAACTCCCAAGTTAAGCTAACTATGAAGTACAGTATTATGTTTTGTTCTTAGCAATTTAAGAATGTAGGTCTCAGCCCTAACGGCTTGTAAATTCAAGGCCCATTCACCTCAGTACATTTACTCATAAAGGTGCAAGATTCACTGCTTTTATGTTTTGCAGCTTTGCACCCCCTGAAGTCCTTTTTTGGGTGAAATTTACTTTGAGATAACTATGTTCAGGATCCAAGAATTCAGTGTCTGGGCTCCTCTTGGAGGAAGGGTAGGGTAAAATTATAAATAACCATCACCATCATTACCCTCTTTGAGTAAATTTCCTGGAATTTACTTCCAAGTAGGCATATTTAGGATGAGCTAGAAGTATTTAAAATGCACAGCCACATTCTTTTCCTTTCTTTGTTAAATTATACATATCCCCCCCCCCATTTCTCTTTTAGCCAATTAAAAGCAATTAAAGTTATGAGAATAAGGATATTTAAGGTGAGTTGAGGATGCACCTTGAATTATCCTTAAGCACTGCTGAAGGAATTAGGATACGGCTGTTTTGTGTAAAACCAAGGCACTGAGGCAGTAATTTAAAAGACTTCTGGCATATGAGCTTCTAAATGTTCCTCCTGAGGTTAGCACAGATAGGCTGATTTTAAGAGTTAGAGAAGAAGGTTACATCTTGGATGTAGTTCATGAGTTTTGAACATTAAATAATTGGCCATGTGTGTGTTTCTCATCTCTGGGGGTACATTCTGTTCTGATAGCTTTACATTATCTTGATTTGCCTCTTACTCAACGAGAGTGCTGCTGATCCTTCTGTAGCTCTTTGTGAACAAGAAACTCTCAAGGCTGGCTAAAGGTATCAGAACAAAGAGCTATCTCAAGAGCTTTCAACCGTGCTGCTCTCTAGATATTGCTGAACTACAACTCCCACCATCCCCGCTCATTGGTCATGCTGGCTGGGCTGACTGATGGGAGTTAAAGAGTCCAACAACACTGACTATCACAGACGAATTATATGTTAGATGCAAGGGAAAACATGCATTTCAATGCCTGCAGAAGGGAATTTGGAGAAGGAAAGAGTCAAGGAGGGGAAGTGTTAACGGAGCTACACATACACACAGAACCCTTCTTCAATTGTCCAAATTTCACTCTGCTGAATATACTATGGTAGGACTGGTTGATATGGTAGCCTCCAGAAATTGCTGGACTCCAATTCCTGTTGGTCCCAGTTGTTCCCATTGGCCAGGGATGCTGTGAGCAATATCTGAAGGGCACACATTCCATTTCTCTCTTTTGGGGCGCTACATGCAGCTATGTGTAGGGTTTATGTGGTGAGCATAGGCTTTATGATTTGCATTTGCACTGATTTGGTGCTTTTAAAAGTGTGCAGTTGGTTTGATTTCATTTAAAGAAGGCCGTTTCAAATCTGCTTAAGAACAAATCACTTTGGGACATGCACAATGAAAAACAGGTATTCAAACACACACGCTCTCACCTCTGTTCACATTCTACCGGTAAATCTTTGTGTATAAATTGATTCAAAGTTTTGGACACTATCAGGTGATAGACGGTAGCAAGTTATATCAAGCACCACACGTAAATCACGACAACTTCAGGAATAGAGACCACTAACAATCAATAGCTAGCAATCAAGTTAAGATGCTCCTTGCTCTCCCCTTCTCCATTTCAACTACTGACTGGCAGACCCATATCTAGTTCTGTTCTCTTAAACATAGCTGAATCCAAAGTTTGGATTGCCTACACTGCAAGCTGTGTCTTTTTCCTGAGTAGTTAGGTAGTCCAAGTCAAAATCTGGCTCTATTTTTCTAAAGCAAACATGCATTTGTTTAAAGCCGCTTTAAGCAAATGTTTATTTGCATTAAAAAAAATCTATAGTTGGAATCAAGACTGAGAATATGCTTATTGCTTCCAAATTGGGATGTGCCAAAATGTTTAGATGCAAGCATCAATAACACAAAAAATGTGTCTTGTAGAGGGTCTGAAATGAATCCCCAAAGTTTCTTCTTTCACTCTCTTTCCTGCTTTTGCTGAATCGGCAAAATGTCTTTGAAAACCAGGGTGTATGGCAAGTAGGGAGATTTTTTTTTAAGCCCCAAAACAACTTTGTCCAGATTTTCAACTTCTGGGGAATACGGCAACCCAATAAATATTTTTAGTCCTAGTAATAGAGATGCTGCTCTATAGCCAAACAGGGCCAGCCCCACAATTGAAGAGGTCTGTGGCAAAGTGCCATCTATAAGCTCCCCCCCCCCAGTGCACTCTTATATTTTGAAGTGATGGCCCCCATAGCCACAACCCCAAGGGGATTCAAAAAAATGCAGACAGCCAATCCACAATTAATATATAGCTGTGTCTGCTATGGGACACAGAGAGTCTGCTATGGGACACAAAAGATGGGAGCATTTGCCACCATCTTTTTTTGTGGCACAACGAAACACGGGACTTGGCCCAGAGTCACGTTCTTAACCAGACATTTCCCCCCCCCCCCAGAGGAATCTGTTTAACTCTGCTTTGCTTTCTGGGAAAGAATGGCACAGAAACGTTGACCACCTCCTAAAATATTTTTTTTCCATTCCTGCATGACCAAACTCATTACAGAGAGTGTGGGGGGGAAATATAAACCCATTTGGTTTATATGGAGTTACGCTTCCATCTTCTCTGCACCCACGCTCTGAAGAGTACATAGCCTAACACCCAATGACTGCAATTGCATGCACAGCTTCCTAGGAGTAAGCTCAACTGAACTGCAGCGGTGCTTATTTCAAACTGCAAAGGTTCCGCTTGTAAAACACATTGAGCTGTAACAAAAAGATCTTCAGCCAGCTGAGTTGCTACCTTAGATTCTAATTACAAATGCAAACAGAAGTAGGTATCCCCATCAAAGGAAATAAGTATCCAGACTCTGCTTGATTGTGTCCCTCATCTTCTGATTTCCTCGTATGTTATTTTGTCGCGAGCAAACTTCATTCACCTGACAGACGGGGGGGGGGGCAGGGGGGTCCAGCAGTTGACGGTATCACTCTGCAAAAAGTTCCTGAGGTACACTACAACACTGCCCCTGCCCCACCCCTAACATCTGCTCCCAGGGCTTGAATTTGCCCAAGAAATGTCCGGATGTTAGTGTGTCACTTTATATTATTGGGGAGGGAAAGAGGGTTGTCAATATGGTTTGATTGGCAGTGCCTGTATTTTCACCATGTTTCAATATTACAACTTATGGGGAATTGGGAGTATATCAAAGATGGTGGTTCAAAGCCACTTGGTATTAAAGCTCAAACAAGCAAGCAAGCAAGCAAGCAAACAAACAAACAAACAATGTTTTCTTGTTTTTTGTTTTGGTAATGTGGCCCAGAGTAGGTGTCAGGGGTGATCCCTCCCACAGCACTTGGGCCCTGGCAGCTATCCAAGTATGCCTTATGGTCGTGCCGGGCTTGTAGCCAAATCTAATTGGCTTTGTGTTTATGTTACTATTGCTAGGAAGAATGGTTATTTAAAAAGAAAGAAAGAAAGAAAGTATGGAAGCAGCAGCTGATCATGGTTGCTAGGATCTTATTCTCTCTAGAGCATCACCCGCTAGAATATCCCACCTCTGCATCTGTGGTGAACGTTGCCAGTCTGTGAACACTTTGCTCCTGTAACACCAAAAAATTGCCGGAAGGGACACAAACGTCTTGTGTAGGAGGAAATATTCAAAAAACGCGCCCCATTGCTGATTTCATTGTTACCCTAGGCACCAACTCAGCATTCAAAAACACTCCTCTCACACAACCTAGGTGGAATTTGTAATTACATTTTCTTCGGAGCTAGGTTTTAATTCCAACACAATCGCCATTTAAATAGGTGATGCTGTTGTGCAGCAAATTTCCTTGAATGCTTCTCTTGCCTTTTTTTTAAAAAAAAGGTCTGTTGTTAAAACGCTGTTTTCGCTATTGTCATGGTTTTCTATCTTTAACTTTGCTGATACTGAGCAGGCAGCATCCAAGCATCTATAGAGATTCTCTAATGCAGGATAAAATGAAAGAGCAGAAACAGTTGTGCTTACTTTGGCAGTCTCCCAGGCCATCGGTATTGCCATGCTCAATGTCCTGCTCAAATGCAAGTCTAAACAAAAAGAAACAGACTGGTGAGAATTACTGCACTCACAGGCCTCAACACATTAAGCCTAGAAGTGAAAGGAAGAAACAGACATAACCCACTTTTTCTTCTAATACCTGCACAATGTAAGCAGAAGAGGATTCCTAACGAGACCCCCAAGTATTCCCTCTCACCCTTATCTTTACGTGACAACCAATATAGAACCAGTACTGTATTGTAACGTGGACACATGTCAGAATGGATAGTTTCTGTGCCTAGACTTCTGATGTGATCATGCTATGGTATTTAACTGAAACTTATGGAATATATATATTGGCATGAAAGAGGCACTGTTCCCCTCCCCCCTCCCACAAAAAACCCCCAACAACCTGGAGAATGTCTGGGGCTCATTTCATAGTGTATGAATCTAAAAACACAAAGCAGGAGAGGCAAACACAGTGTTAAGCTTATGCGGAAAGGTTTGCTATCTGCCCATGAAAGTCCTTCTTGGATATATGAATGTATTACAAAAAGGTGGCTTAGGCACCCCTGTTCTGAGTTAATACATCACTAGCTTCATAAATATGTGATAAGGAATCTGCAGATGAGGCATTTTCTTTTTACAATGGCCTTCTTAACTTAGAATGTGAGCAGGTATGTGCTTGGTAATTTGATATGGTATTGTGCTGTAAGGAAGCCCGTATCTATCTATCATCTATCTATCTATCTATCTATCTAATCTATTTTCTATACCCGCAGGTCTCAGGATGGGTTTAGGGTGGTATATAATTCTCAGATTTTCTGAATTGTGCAAACACCATGAAACCACAACACGGCATGTCAGCATGAGGCACGTTATCCTAAATGTTACACAACAAAGAGGCAAAAAGAACACAAAAATGTTTTCTGGTGGTCTCTCCATGTTGCATGTCTATCTAGCTCCAATCCTAGTCAGAAATAAATCTGCCTACAATAGTACCATGGAAGCATAGAGAATAGAAAAAAAAATGTTTATTGGCTTTGTTTATTGCCTGTTGGTTTTCATCAGAACTCTATTCAAAAGCCTATTTGAGCAATACTGTTACTGCAGGTTAAAGGACCTCTCAATGCGAATTATAACTTACGTTGTTCCGGGTAACAGCTGCATGCATGCCCCACTTTCCTTCATCCAGCCACAATACGGGTCCCTAGATGCTATGCAGGCCCTTAATAGAGGAGACAGATATGGAGTTATTTGCGATCAGTAGCTCAATGTCAGTATCAACGAACCAATACTTTTGTGTGTTTGGGAACGGAGTTAGCAGTGAGAGGACACACGTGAAGAAGTACCTACTTTTTGCACTTGCCGTGACGCTCACACCTTCCGAGGGGGACCCTTATTAAACAGTTAGAGAATGCTACATAGAGGGCACTGCTTTGCTTATCCAGCTGCATCCCTATAATTCTCTTGTCTTCCACCCCGTCGTAGCTGCACCTGATTTGGAGGGGCAGAGAAAGGCCGTTTGATCAGCTCAATGAAATCAGAAAGACAATTTGTTTACATTTCTCAGACAGTATTAACTCATGAATGTAGAAATTCCCAGCTTACAAAAACAAACAGGCACATAAGCAATTCAGGTTCCCAATCTGCTGTCCTGGAGGGGGTTGGGTGGTGCAGAGGGGGAGAGGTGTCTGGCTCTGCTGCCATGGAGCTCCCAACTTCATCTGTATAAACCACAAGCAGAAGCCAGCACCAGTAGTATCCCTGCTGGTAGTAGCCAGCAGATGCTCCTGAAACAGGCTATCTAGAAGGCTGGAAGAGAGCTGGGCTGGTCAAGTTTCCACTGGACCACAAGCCGGTCTGGCTACCAGCAACATGCTCAATCTAGGCCTCTCTCCTGTGCCAGTGTGGAACTGGTGTGACGGAAAAACCACCAGGATTTCCATGGTCTGCCTTCCCTCCTAATCCAGCTGTGCTCTGGATTTAGTAGTCGCTCAGCCTCTCCATTAAACCTTGCTGCTGCTGCCTGCCAGGAGTTTGGTTGGCTCCCTAAATCATATTATTATTTAAACTAATATCCTAATTTGCGGAGCCTGCTTAAGAGACTGGGAGCCAGGGTGACTCGGCATAGAGTGACAGGGAAGTTTTGCCTTTCCCTCCTGGGAGGCACATCCAGCGATGATAAGGCTGTGGAGTGCATGGGGAAAATCCACCCAACCCCACTCCTCGCTAGTTCCCCATATTTCATCCATTATGTGTTTGGCTTTGTGTGGAGGGGGGTGTTGTTTGCCAACTTACAGAGACACATTTAAGTGTATTTGAGCATTCATAGAGTTATGATGAGTACAGGAGAATCTCTGCATCAAAAGGTTGGAAGGTGATCAGAAAAGCAATGGGAACAGTGGTGACAGGGCTACTGCAGCCATCCCCACAACTCCTTTACACATTAATTTAACATGCTGCCTGAATGCCTGAAGAGGCCTATAGTTGCAAGACCCAAAATAATGTCGAAACAAAATTAAAAAATTCCTTCCAGCAGCACCTTAAAGACCAACTAAGTTTTTATTTTGGTATGAGCTTTCGTGTGCATGCACACTTCTTCAGATACACTGAATTAGAAGTCCCCAGACGCTTATATGTAGAGAAAGGGTGGGGAGGGGTGGTGGAAATGGGTGATAGACTGACTGATAGCTGTTGAAGACTGCAAATGGACTTGCATGAAAAAGCAAGGGGTGAGGTGGCTGAGGATCGCTTTAACATGTATAATGAGATAAGAATCCAACGTCTCTGTTCAAACCAGGTCTCTGGAAGGAATTTTTTTATTTTGTTTCGACTACGTCAGACCAACATGGCTACCTACCTGTAACCAAAATAAGGTGTTTACTATTTCGTATGTGTGTGTGGAGGTATAATTATTTGCTGTGATGTGTTGGCCACAGCCATTTTTTAAATGGGGAAATTAAAATTCCTGAAAACTACAACATATATTCCACATTCAATACTAATAAAAAAAACAGTTTCTTTGGCTCCCCGTCCCCATTGGCCAGCACTATGTGTGAAACTAACACATATAAGAAAGAGAACCAACGATACATACTTTTCAGAATTGTAAATGCTCATCTCCTCCAGGAAAAGACTGTCATTTAAAAACCCGCTGTTTCCTGTCCTGACCAAGAACTTCAAAATGATTCCCTTCTCTGATCCAAGGAAAACCACAGTGTGATTCCGATTTGGCCCAGCAGCATTATCTACAGCAATTTTGGTCAGGCGGTATCTGGAACAACATTGCAGTTTTAATTATCCCAATAGGCTGTCATTTGCTTTATATTTTCTTTCTTTCTTTCACTTTATAGGTCAGTATTGAGTAATTTTATAAGCAGAGCTTATCTATTCATATGTAAACACAATTTCCCACTTAAAACGGACAGATCCAAATTATTTCCACACAGGAACTAATCATGCCTTGGGTGGGCCAATATGGCTAAAACAACAAGGCCAATTTGAAAGCTAGATTTATTCAGGAACTTTGATGCAAGCACACAGAGAGCGGAGAGGTTACCACATTTCACTGTCTGATTCTCCATTTAGTTTAGTTCAAATATGTTACCTAAAACCATAAGCTATCATAATATAAAACAATTCACTGAGAGCTTTTTGCATGGTTACTGAATTCTGTATCCTATTTTTGTAACTATCCGTTTATTCCTGAAACATGTACAACTAAATATTTACAACATACAAACACCGTCAACATGTCTGTGAATAAAATTATTGTACAAATATGCCTGTGATACAAAGCTCACAAATCTTCTGGGTGCATATTCCAGTCCCTAGAAATGAGTTTCTGAAGGTAGCTGACTTGAGAAAGATAACCTTCTGGAGAAAAATAACCCCTCACTGTTTCTTCTTATGTTGAGACACGGGATTATTTGGATATGAATAGTTCTCTTTAAACACTTGTGTAAACGTTAACGCTTTCCATAACATATCCTGACAGACATCAGCATATCCTGAAAACATCCTTCCAGACAGCTTTCATATCCGGTGAATGTACCTTGCAGCTAAACCAAAAGTTTCTACTGAAGTATTTAAAATGCTGACTCTTAAAAGTAAATGTGCAAGTTGGTGCTTCCTCTCTAACGTAGACTGAGGGTAGCCTGGATGGAATTAGTAACAACTTTCCATTCATTGAAGTTCTATGATACCCAGAAGGTCCCAGAATATTGGCTGAAGGGACATGAACTTATGACCTTGTTGAAACTGAGCATGTCTGGTCAGAGCCTGGATGGAGATCTTCTGGGAGATGGATTAAACCCCTTGGGTTTAATGATGGCTCAGTTGGTCAGAGCGTGGTGCTGATAACACCAAGGTCGCAGGTTTAATCCCTATATGGGATGGCTATATATACCAAAATTGCAGGGGATTGGACTAGCTGATCCTCAGGGTCCCTTCCAACTCTACAGTTTTATGATTTTATAGAAGAAAGATTAGATATATATGTAAGGAGATTAAAAAAGTAGTTCTGCAGGAACATTCTTGTCTCTGTCCTAACCCATTAGAATGCAACAATTGCCTTATTGGATTACACCAAAGGTCCATCTAGTCTAGCATTTGGTTTCCAAATATGGCTAGCCTTACTGGAGCCTTTCAGCATCCTAAATAATTTGATTATCTACAGGCACAGTCATTTCTCCATTTCCACCTCTCTCTGTCTCCAGATGATGATTATTTTTTAAAAGAAGATTTTAAATAAGCATTGCTCTTAGTACAAATATTTGGGGGTGCACCTGTAAGCTCTTTCCATTGTCAACACTGTCCAATTATTTATTGTCCTCTATTTACGGTTTTTAACTAGTTTCCAAAGCACCTCATGCATGGCTTTAATGTATGGACATTCAAAAGATCAACATCAGAGTTCATTACCAAATCTGGTCAGGCAGACACAAAAGGAAACTGAATGAAATATATTTATTTACCTGACCATCGTCCGCAGAAACCATGGCTTGTTGACAATGGATGGAACAGCTTCATCCATGAGAGAATGTGTTTTGATGAAGTTCAGAGTGTCATCTGGAAATTCATTCGAAGACATGTACTTTTCAAGCGATGTTGAGCCAGCACAAGAACCTGGCCTAAATCAAAAGCAGGGAAGGAGGGAATGTGATTATTTATCGCATTTGTGCAAATATTCTACATAAACTGTTTTCCTAAGCACCTGTTATTAAGTGAGAGTGTGCCAGAGGCTTTGTAGAAACTGAAGAATGCTTAATGGCACCAACTGATTTCCTCTGGGCCTAGTCATTCCACAGTGCGAGAGTAGAATTCAGCACTCAGTTCTGCGTTGTGGGAAAACCTGATTTATGACCATTAGTGCACATAAATTTCCTAAGCAGATTATGAAGTTTGTAAAATGCAAGTTCACAGTTCATCCATCCACATGGAGCCCAATAAACACATACACAGCTTGGCAAGATTCTGCTCACTCCTTAGGCGTGCTCCAGATTTTCTTTTGCAACACTCTCTTTCTTGGAATTAAGAGCACTTTATTTAATTTGCAAGGGAAATGTTACATTTTTCTGAAACTGTGAAAAAAGCTGCTTAAAAACACAGCTTGAAGGGTGAATCCAGCCAGCATTAGAGTAAACATCCTCTTTGCTATGGCTCCCAAGAACATTTTATTTTTGACAAATATGAAAACCCAAGCCTTTTCAGCATGAGTCTGCAGAGTCCTTTAATAAGACACAGTGTTATCTGTCTTCGATAACTGGAATACAAATGTGCTCAGTTTATTCCTGGAATCTCCCCAGTACTCTCATGGAAACTGGGCCAGAACAGTCATATATTGGCAAGAGAAAGATCTACTTCCTTTTGCTGAGTATGCCCTACCCCAACAGTTCCCTTCTGCACAATTCCTTCTTGTCTAATGTAGCTGTGCTTGTCCAGACTTTGAACTCCCAAAGGAGACACTGCAAGTCCACACAGCACAATAATAGACACACACAGACTGAGCAACTGCAAAGATGGTTCCATTAGCCATTGCTATGAGCCAATTACAAACTTGTATGACTGCATTGCTGCAATTGTGCCAATGGAGCATTATTTGACACCCCCCCAACCTCTCTCTATATGTGTGTGTATGTTTGTGTGTGTGTACACACACATAAACCATGCCTGTAATTTTCGGTGGAGGAAGTGTATATGCATGAGCAATCTGGAAAGTTTAGTGCAGGAGTGGTTAGGGACAAAACTGAAATGACATGTGAATACCCCTCGAAGTAAAAAGGAGATGTGGAAAAAGCATTTTCTCAGGAGATCAGGGATTAAAAAAACCAAAAACTTTTAAACGAACATCTTCCTTTACTTTCACATCCTGTTTTCCTTACCTTGTTATATAAATGGGAAATTTCATTTACTGTGGGGGTTCAGTTTTGTTTAGTCAGAAAGAAAGCAGGCAGCAATGGATTTACCACACCTTGTGATATAAGGAGGACGCTGAGATCCAGTGCCGAGGGCCTTCTGGCAGTTCCCTCATAGCGAGAAGTGAGGTTACAGGGAACCGGACATAGGGCCTTCTCGGTAGTGGCACCCGCCCTGTGGAACGCCCTCCCAGCAGATGTCAAGGCAATGAGCAACTATTTAACTTTTAAAAGACAACTGAAGGCGGCCCTGTTTAGCGAAGTTTTTAATGTTTGATGCTGTATTGTTTTTAATATTCAGTTGGAAGCTGCCCAGAGTGGCTGGGGAAACCCAGCCAGATGGGTGGGGTATAAATAAATTATTATTATTATTTCCCTTCCAGAGAAGAAACAATTCAGTGGCTGAGGAGCTGGACCAGGTATCTGACTCTGAGCCCAATGAGGGGCACCGTGAACCTGAGCATCAAGACCCGCAGAATCAGAGCTGGGACCCACCCACCCCGAGACCCAATGAACCATGTCCCTCCTACACTACCCTCCAGCTCACTGGCACAGAGAGTTCACTGGGGGAGACGATGGTATGACGGATAATCAGCCATCTTCTGGCCAGAGGCATGACCCTTTTGACAGCTCAGTTGGTAGCCCTCATGTCTTATCAGTGGATGAGTTAACCTATCACTACCTGCTCTCTTCATAGCTAAATGAGAATGACAGAGAATGCCAGGTCACATGGGAGCATTTGCCACCATCTTTTCTGTGGCACAACACAACACGGGACTTGGCCCAGAGTCACGGTTTTAAGCAGACATTTCCCCCCCGGAGGAATCTGTTTAACTCTGCTTTGCTCTCTGGGAAAGAATGGCACAGAAAAGTTGACCGTCTCCTAAAATATTTTTTTCCATTCCTGCATGACCAAACTCATTACAGAGAGTGGAGGAATATAAACCCATTTGGCTTATATGGAGTTACGCTTCCCTCTTCTCTACATTTGCCCTGTATCTCACTCAATTCATGCATACAAAACCAATGATCAAACTCCCAGCCCCTGCACTGCAGCACACTTAGCAATGAAAAGTACCTGGGCTTGGGAACTCGCTCATCAGGAACTGGTGTCCATATTGAATCTGGAGACTTCTGTTCTTTGAATCTCCCAGTAAATACATTGGCAATGTCAAGAATATCGTAAGCGCAGACAGCAGAGCCAGGGATGCTGCAATGTGACATTTCCAGAAATAGTTACTCATTCTGAAGTTATGCATTTTTTTCCCATCTTAGAAACATGCTGCATAGAAGCCTTCCTGTCAAAGGCCATTCCGTTCTGAACCTTCCAACCTCTGGGTACTGACAATAAAAAGCTGTCCCCATACAGACATTTGAGATGCTCCACTGGGCAGCCTGCTCCTGTCAGTACAGCTTGCCTCCAAAAAGATTTTTTAATAAAATAGCCTATTACATTAATTTTGAATTCCCTAAAAGATTAACAGACACAGTTCTCTGACAACTTGTGGTACCAAGAAATTACTGGGTTATCAAAATCACGGCACATTTTCTGGATGCAAACTGTGTACATTTGTAAGACGTTTTTGATGTCAAATCTTCCAGGCCCTGCAAATTTTTTTAGCTGCTTTCTAGAAACCATTCAGATGCCCAGAGTGGATACATTTTGCATACTGATGCACATCGCTCAACCCAAAAGTTCAGCAAAAATACCTACCCATCCGTTGCGGCTCTGAAAAATCATTCGATTTTCCTGTATGTTTCTGGCTGGGTTCCTAAGAGCAGGAATTTGCTTAACTCGGTCAACTATAAAGAGTTTGCAGAAGGAAATGTAGCTTTGCCTTACATCCACTAAAGTTTAAATTTGAATTTCCAGACTATTTACATGTAACCTAATAGTAGCAATCACTAAATATAATTACAGTCTTACACAAACACTTTTGGAAGGGCTCGGATGTTTCCCTTAGTCAATGACTTTCAGGCATGATTTATTCATCGGTCTGCCTTTGTTGTTTACACATGATCTACCGTAGTACATTTGTGTCTGACTTAAGCGATATGATTTCTGATCAGATAGCAAAGCACCATCTGGCTGAGTCATAATCCCAATTTAAGGTGGTGAGTTATTATCCTACATCCAACCATCGGAATTTGGCTTTTGGATGTGAAGCGATATAAAAGACGCTGCTACATGAGAAAGCTAAAACGGAATGCTAAGTAGATGGTTTGATTATCCAAAAATGGAACTATGCGGAATGAAAATCAGTGAAAATGAAGGTGGCATCTTCTTATCTCAGGGTTGCTTGTATACATTCAGTCAAGTTTTGGGTTGCCGTATAAACTCATCAGCTGAGAAATAACTCACGATGGTGCTTTCCATCATTTGTAGAGCTGTATTAGAAAGACTTAATTGCAACCCTACCCTATCATAGGGTGCTCCATTCATGGAGAGCCTAAACTCAGACGTAAAACTTATTAGCGGAACAGTGGCTTTCTCTCAGTGAGAGTTAGTGACAGACCCACACTGGCAAAAACTGCAGTGCTAATAACTGTGCCTGTGTCGTGCCAGGTAAATGAATAGCTGGAGAGCTCAGTTGGTTAGAGTGTGGTGCTGATAATGCCAAGGTTGCAGGTTCGATCCCTGTATGGGACAGCTGCATAGCCCTGCATTGCAGGGAGTTGGACCACTAGATGGTTCTCAGGGTCCCTTCCAACTCTGCAATTCTATGGTAAGACCAGAGAGCAAAAACAGTTTCACTCACTACAATGTGGTCTGCACCCACAATGCAGCATGCCAGCGGCCTAAGGCTGCTTCACGTATTACTAAGAAGCAGGTTCAAGCAGAACCTGCTTCCAGCTCGTGTTTATAGAATGGCTGTTAAGAATTAGGCAGCTCGGTCCAACTTCAGGAAAAGTGTCCGTACTGCTAAAGGACCAGAACTGATGTGGCCTCTCCTTATTGCCAGTTAAAGGAAGCTGCTTGAACTGAGGTAACCTAAGCAAATGTTTGTTCTGCTGCAGCCAGAGAACATAGTATGGTATCCTCTGGACAGGGCTGGACTCCCCTGGATTCAATGACAATGTGGCCTTGGTGGCTAAGAGTACCTACTTCCAGCTACATCTAGTGTGCAAACCACAAAACCTCCTGGACAGAGACAACTTGGCCATGGTACTCCATGCTCTGGGAACCTCCACACTGGACTGCTGCAATGTGTTCTGTGTGGGGCTGCCCTTCAAAATGGTCTGGATGCTGCAAATGGTGCAGAATGTGGCAGCTAGAATGGGATTCAGAATGGCCGTAGGGACTCTTGTGATACCTGTCCTGAAACATTTGCACTATCCATATCCGAGCCCAATTCATGGTGCCTTCTTTAATGTATAAAGTCCTTTGGGCCCCATATATCTGAAGGAGCACTTCCTACCGTATGTGCTAGTTCGGGTATTATGATCAGTGGATGAAGCCTCATTGGTAGTGCTACTCTTTCAGGGACTCGGGGAGCAGTGGCTTATGACAAGGTCTTTTCTGTGTTGGCCCCAAAACTGTGAAACTCTTTCTAAAGAGGTATGCCTGGCACCAACACTTTACATCTTTTGTCAGCTACTTAAGACCCACCTGTTTACTCTTTCCTTCGAAAGATAGGTTTGTTGGACAAGACTTCCCTCCCAATCAACTATAACAGGGCAACCTAAATTTTCTGGTTATGTTATAGAACCCCACTCAAAAACAGCGGCAGGCTGGAAGTGCCCCAATAATAGCTGAAATGGAAAGGAAAATGGGCTGGTGGGGTGCCCTGAAGGAATAAAAGAGCTAATGAAAGTTTACACTGTGAGCATTTTAATGTTGCTAAGGACACAGGAAAATGCAAGAGAAAGTTAGACTTCAACCTATTGAGGTTTTTTTCTTAATGCTTCCTTCCCCCCCACCCCCATCCCCCTTAACATGTTATTCTCAACACTGATTTTCTTGCAAATAAAACGTGTTTACTTCTTGTGTTGGCTGTATTTTCAGTTCATGGCTGAATCATTCCCAAAGCAGCTGTTCTAATTTGGTTGTCAATAGTAGCTATTATGCCATGCTGCCTTGCCCCTTTTTTCGAGCAGCAGGAGGCCCGCCTTTGACAGGGCTGAGATTACCCTTTGACTCCAGGTAGCCAACGCAGAGCTTGAATGCATGAACTCAAGCTCTCCCTCTTCCATCAAATGCCCCTTCTAATAGAAAGCATGGGAAAGGAAACAAGCCCCAGTTGTCACAGGAGCAATTTTACTTTAATTAGCATATTTGCCAAAGTTTCCTGGAGACCTTAGCAACTGGAGATCTTAGCATGTTTCCATAAATTACTGAAAGTGTGTGGTAATATACCAGCACTTACAAATTCTTAACAGATGAGGTGAATGCTGTAAAAGTCTTTTATTAGCTGACCTAAAAAACTATAGGTGTCGGAATAATGGGCCCTGTTGCTTTTATTTATGACTCGCATTGCAGCAGAAAGGAAAGGACTTCGCCATGCTCAGGCCATCTGCTGAGCTGGGCGCCTTACGAGGGAAAAGGAAGATGCCTCCATTCACAGAAAGGAAACTCAAATCTATCATGAGAGAGAATTATTCCTACTTGGCATGCAGGCACTCTTTATTTCCCTCTGAATCACAGGGAGTACAATCTGTTAGGAATCTGTCCTGTTGAAATGCTTTGGAGTTACGCAGCAGGGCTGTTCCGTTCTGTATCATGAGCCCTATTCATTTCAAAACAGGGCTTGAGCAGAAGGCATTCCCCAATGCATTTCTGAGGACTGTTTCACCCAGTGACAGCAGAAGCAATTGAGTTCGGAATCCTCCGCTTAATCTCACCAAGGGCAAAACTGGAACATGCCTCCTGGTGTGAAATGTGTGCACTCCCAACGCAGCTTGTACAACGTGCACGAGCACAGATTGGGGAGGGCGCCTTTCCGCACGCCAGGCACCAGGGAAAGGGGATACGGGAGTCACATATGCTTCCACTCTTGCCACCTCTATTGAGCATGCTGATCAAGAGATGCTACCATGAGTGGAAGCGTCATGCCAAAGCAGCTCAGAGAACAATGGGTGCTTGCTCACTAGGACCCTTTAGCTGTTGTTTCCCACTGGGCTGAATGAGCCTTAGTAACTGAACACCCTTTGAGATTCATCTGCAGTAACAGCGGGGTCAAGATCCTGGTGGGGTGCAAGCAATTTTGTCCTCAAAAGGCTTTGCAAACAAGTCATAGTAAGCTACTGTCAGTTCTACCACCTCCTTCGGACCAGACTGTAAGAGGCACCACACTACCCAGGAAAAGCTCTGCTGGACGGCATAGTCAAGATGCAATGGAGGCAGCAAAGTATGACTAATTGGCTGCCTTTACTGCCACTAGGTAGACTTGCATTCAACCAGATCTTTCCTCTCCCCGCGTTCGAGCCGTCTCCTAGCGTGTTTCCTTGCCCTAAGCTCTGGAGTATACCAGAGAGCCAAGCAGGCTCCACGAAGTGGGAGAGGGCATTCAGGGGTGATCATGTCAACGACACAGCCATTCAGATTTATATAGTTTTAATTGCTTTTTAATTATTCCCACCCCCCTATGTTCTTAGTGGTTTTCATTTTTATATGTAAGCTGCTTTGAGTTCCATCAGGGGGGAAAGGCAGAGAATAATAATAATAATAATAATATTGCCCATGAGCACCCCATAATACCCAGCCAGGCCAAGTGGGCATTACAGTACTGGTTGAAAGTATATGGCAAGGGCAGGCAAACTAAGGCCCAGGGGCCAGATCTGGCCCAATCACCTTCTAAATACGGCCCGCGGACGGTCGGGAATCAGTGTGTTTTTACATGAGGAGAATGTGTCCTTTTATTTAAAATGCATCTCTGGGTTATTTGTGGGGCCTGCCTGGTGTTTTTTACATGAGTAGGATGTGTGATTTTATTTAAAACGTATCTCTGGGTTATTTATGGGGCATAGGAATTTGTTCACCCCCCCCCATATAGTCTAGCCCCCCCCACAAGGTCTGAGGGACAGTGGACCGGCCCCCTGCTGAAAAAGTTTGCTGACCCCTGGTATATGACATTCAGTGGTGCAGCTTGGGGTATCACATTTCAGGAGTGCCCTGTGTGATGACAAAATGCAGTGCCTCTTGCACTCCATTCTAAATTATAGTTATGGTATCCCCTACTATGCCCCCAAAGCTCTGCGTCCAGTGCGACCAAACCCACCCTTGAAAAAAGAGATACAGTAGAACCTCTATTTACAACTACCTCCACTCACAGACATTCCAAGTTGCGACTGCGGCAAACCCGGAAGTAACCGGCAGGTTTGCCGCCATTCGTGTCTGTGCAGGAGCGGGCAATCGCCGCCCGCACCTGCGCACAATGGCGCCTCTCCCAGCGACCGTTTTACCATAAGGACAGGCCCCCGGAACGGATTGTGGTCATGAGTAGGGGTTCCACTGTATTGGTAAAATCCATCAGCATCCGTCTGTCTGTCTGTGGAATGTACGGTACACAGTGGACACGCCAGGTTTAACCTCCAGCTGGATTCCTCTCTCTTCCCCTTATCTACTCGGGATGGGACCCTACTGAATACATTTGGGGCGGCACATTGGCTTTGGTGGAGGGAGCGAAAGGGGAAGTCTGAATGTGCAATGTTGGATGTTGACCTATAGCTTTTAAAATTGATGAGGGGTTCATGTTGCAGAAAAGGTAATGTTGCAGAAAAGGCCCAGTCATGTTGTAATGCAAGATGTAAGCAGAAAAGAGTGGCGAAAGAACCAGTCAGATCACTGTGTGTGTCACTGAACGCTCATAGAATCATAGAGTTGGAAGGGACCCTGAGGTCCATCTAGTCTGCAGAAGGGCAAAGCTGGTCTACACCTCCCAAAATTGTACTGTGATTCCACCCAGTGTTAAAAACGAGCACTTGGAGAATTGACAAGACAATGGGAAAACACGGGAGTGTAATGGGAATGATATCCTTTGGATTCTCCAAAACAACTGAGAAAATTATGCCAATTTTATGAAGCCGTCACAAAAATGCAAAAAGATGAGATAGAATTCTCAAAGAACTGGTTCACATGTAATTGTTTTTTTTAAAAAAATATGGTTTCCATTATGTGAATGAGCCTCCTCAATTTTCAGGCTCACATGCTCCCCACTGGTCCTCTTTTATGGTCTAGGAGGAAGACACTGAATGCCCTTGATTTGGGTTTTCAGCAAACCACATTCCCCACAACACCAGAGCTCAACAAACTATGGTTTGGTTAAACTCCTGTCAGTTGAACAACCAAAATCAATCCAGAATCTCTGAATCTAGCTTGCTGTCATCATTCATACTTTAATAAATCACAATTCCCAGAGTTTAGACATTACCGGAAACTGCAGTTAGTTAAAAATGAAAAAACAGATGCTATCGGTTTCCTCCTGTAACATGTGAAAGAGGGGAAGGGTGGTAGCAGGAGGATTAAAACACATAGAACTTGCTCACATAGCAGGAAAATACTTTGCCATTGTGTCTGAACCAGGCTGCAGACTTTTCCCAGGGATGAAATTTTTATAGTTAAGTAGTATATAAACAGCTTAAATAATTAAATAGGCAAATGTACTGGAAAACTATAGAATACAAGATTTTTTTTTACAACTTCCTCTACTTTGCATTCACAACCACCCTTCCTAGCTTCCGTAGTTCTGGCAGAAGACTCAAAAAAGCTTGTGGGAGTCAGGAGCAATTCAATTCAAAAACTTGCAAGCAAGAATGATACTAGCTAAATTACCTGTTGTAAGGGGTGGAGAAGGTCGCCAAGACAATATTGCGACCATTGATATGGATAACATCTGTAACTGCCTGCAGTATGTTGAAATAGAAGTGTGAATCGCCAGGAACAGAGCAGTTGAGCCGTGCCTTCAGGAAGGAAGTCCACTGTTTTTCTAGTACTCGTTGGGATCCACCCATGTCATTCTTGCACACACGAGCTACTCTGGGGAAAACCACCTAGAGTTGGGGAAGGTGCAGGGAGGGGGAATAAAGAAACTGAACTATTTATTCATCAAAAAGACTTTGCTGAAGTTCTGTTTCTACCCACCTTCCTATTATATATATATATATATATATATATATATATATATATATATATATATAGACAGAAATGGCAACACTTGGCTCTTGATTTGATCCCATGTTTTCCATAATCTGTGACAAATAGCAAACGAAAGAAAATTCGGCTTTGGAACTCTGTACTATGAAAGATAAGCCGGTGACATTTCATACACAGCCATAAATCCTCCAGGAGAACTGTTCTCAGCTTGTATAAAACTCATTTCTATGCAGACCACTCAGTTTTCTATTTCGACAAACAAAAGCACATTCTACATCTGCGATCCACGCAGCCTAAACTCTATCCTCAGCATTTCTTTAAAGTATGCAAGCGTCATCAGGCCTTTATTTATGACTTTCTCCTTTTTAACCTTGCAAGCTTTTTAACCTTGCACTTTTTTATTTATTAATATATATATATATATATATTGTCAATAAGGCTTCCATTGTGCTTTTATGATATAGCAAGGCTGAAATTTCCTTCCCATTTATTTCTGCTGTTCTCGTGAAGGTCTTCCAAATGCAGCTGCTTCCTTGCTTTAAAGTCAGGCTTGTAATGATTATTTGGAGCTCTGAATTAAATCAATTTGCCATATGCTTTCCTGCTTAATGGGGAGGAGAAGAAGAAAAGCCCTGTGCCTCTTGTTGCCATCAGAAGCCAGAGTGTTTTATATCCAAGGCAGAGTACAATACTGTATTCCAACCAACCTTTGGTGGCAGCAGCAGCAGCATCCTCTCAAAACAATGACCTTGCCATTATGATTTATAGCTCTCATTTCAAGGTCATTCCTAACTCACGCTGGCCTACAATATATTTTTGCCCCTTACCTTCCCCATGCTGTGGTACTCCACAGCTATTTCTCGAAAGAAGAAGTAGATATAGTTGCCATAATCCACTGCATGGACAAAGTAAGGCTCTGCAAGAAAAACGAAACGTACAAATAAACAAGGAACTATGAGAAAACACATCAATTTGGTGTGGATTTTTAACTCCTGTTTAAGCAGGAAGACTATTCCCCTATAGCAGGCACGTCCAACTCTCTGGAGACTGTGATCTACTCCCAGTATAATAAAACTGGTAGTGATCTACCCACTGTCCTTGCTTCCGATCGCTAAGGATCCCATGATCAACCAGGAACACCCCATGATCGATCAGTAGATCGTGATTGACCGGTTGGACATGCCTGCCCTATAGCATAGAATGGTTGAAAAAACACCAGCATATGGAGTCAGGATCCGTATATGCAACACACAAAGGGACAAATTTCCTTATTTGTGCTGAGCCACAGTTTGGCTTAGTGTTGTGTGAGAACTGGGCAGAAATGAGCAATCCAGAGTTAAAGGCCTTTCCCATTTAAATGCAATGAAAGTGAAGGAGTGGGGTTGCTGCTATAATTACAACAGCCCCAATCTAGCACTATGGCAATGTGGCTGTGTAGGGCAATGTACAGTCATGTACAGCTTTTTTTTTGTTAACAAAAAAGCCTAGGAACAATTTAATAAAACCACAAAGCCAGACCAAACCAATCGCGGAAAGTTTGTGATGTGGCATGATAACGTTTTCTTTGAGGTGACCGTAAGAAAGGAAACCGGAAAATTGCTGGGAATTTGATAACCAAACTCACATGTTTATAAGATACCTTCTTCTCCAGTTCTTATATAAGTGGAGAACTACTGAAGGTTCTGAAACAATGGCAACTTGGGCTGATACCCAATGGGCCCTATGTTGGTCCCCAAGCCTTTTCACAGCTCATTTTTCCTATCCCAGCATCCCATTGTTCCACTGCCTTGTCCTCTGCCTTGAGGAAAAGAACCCTGAAGGCAGGAAAAAAATCATGCATAGCAATAAACTGGGGATACAAGTCTTCCATTGGCGTCAATTTACTCTGAATACAAAATTTGGGGTCTTTTTATTTGCGGAAGCAGCGTTATTTCTTCCACAGAGAATTAACAGCATTGCCTATAGTCACACAGAGAAGTAGTAAAATGCTTGCTAATTATAAAAAAATACAATAATTTTCAAGGAAAGATTGGATACAACAGAATCATTTTCACACTGCGCTCTCCCCCCCTCCTCTTGGATTTCTGTCTACAAGCAAAAGCCCCCTTTTCACTATCTCAGAATGTGTCAGCCATTCATAAGGCCATTGGAAAAGAATGAATGGCAACATTCTTAACAATGAGGCTATTTAGAACATACAAATTGGCTAATTCAGCAGCACCCATTCAGCACTTCATGACAATGAAATGGAAGTTCTGTTATTTTATTTTTATTGATGGATCTTAAGACCACAGAACAAATTCTTTACACCTCATAAAGCCTTGGATAGTTACTTAGCCCAACTGGAGGGAAGGGCTGATGGCGTCACTACGGCTTCAAAATGCTCCTTACCTGCTCCAAAATTCCCACCTTTTCCATAGCATGGTGAAATAGCCAGGCTTTAAAAAAGTAAATTGGATGCAACCTATTATTGGTGGCTCTATCAATATCTAGCAACTCGGGGGGGTGGGGAGAGTGAAATAAATGTACCAGTAAAGAAGGCAATTTAGTGCCCTCTACCTGACAGAAGCCCTTGCTGAAATGAAGTACGGCCGACATGTGCTTTGAACATCTTTTATTTGTAACAATCACTAAAGGACTGGACTGCAAAACAGCACAGTAAATATAAAGCAAAACAACACAGCAAGGTCTGTCAGGAATCTAAGACTGTAATCAAAAGTCTCCCTGCTTCTGTTTACATACCTTTTAACCATTTTGAATCATGTTTGACTGTCCGCAGTGTTGGGCTGTCTCCAAGGCTCCGGTAAATGACCGCATCTATTGCAAGGAAGTCTGTCACAGTGGCGGAATACAGTTTTCCCTCTGCAGAGGTGGGAATGGAAGAAGAAGAAGAAGAAGAAGAAGAAGAAGAAGAAGAAGAAGAAGAAGAAGAAGAAGAAGAAGAAGAAGAAGAAGAAGAAGAAGAAGAAGAGAGAAATACAGAAAACAACAAAGAGAAACAGAGTGAAAGAAGAGTTCATTTATCTTTCCTTGGGAATCATTGCAACAGGCCATAGAAAACAATCCAAGAAGGACCACGAGGGTCATCTAGTTCAACCCCATGCAATGCAGGAATATTTTGCCCAACATGGGGCTCGAACCCACAACCCTGAGATTAAGAATCTCATGCTCTACCGATTGAGTCACTGCATAAACGAATGTGGTATCTGACTGGACCTTTTGTGCAACTAACATGGCATTTTCAATTAATTTTCAGAAGAATACACTTTGACTTTGATATATATCCCCTGACATGAGGGAGTGAGTGAGTGTTCAAACAGATGTGCAATCAAACATAAAAAAGGTAAAGGACCCCTGGACGGTTAAGTCTAGTCAAAGGTGACTAATGGGTTGTGGAGCTTATCTCGCTTTCAGGCCAAGGGAGCCAGTGTTTGTCCACAGACAGCTTTCCGGGTCATGTGGCCAGCATGACTAAACTGCTTCTGGCACAATGGAACCCTGTGACGGAAACCAGAGCGCACGGAAACGCCATTTACCTTCCTGCCACAGTGGTGCCTATTTATCTATTTGCACTGGCATGCTTTCAAACTGATAGGTTTGAAACATATTCAGACTTTATCAGGAGAAATAAATCATGCACTGCCACAGTTCTGAAAAGAGGGTGCAGAAGCATTTACAGATTTGCTCGGGTAAAAAAAAAAAAATTAGAAATGAAATGAAGGCTGAAATTCTAGGATGTAAGGCTCATTGAATGCAGTGGAACTTGCTCTGAAGTAAATGCGCATATGATTACATTGAACAGGACTGCATGAACATGTGGCAATGGACACATGTGGCAATGGACACAGTGTCTGCAGGAAGAAGTATCAAGATATATTCTACAACAATGCCACTAAAAAAAAATTACTGTATAACAGCAACACCAATGCTGCATGCTGGTAAGTAATCAAGAATCCAGATTGGAGTGAAAGCTGGATGATTTCAAATATTCAGGATTTTCTGTTTTGTGAATTAGCACAATTATGCAATCAAGTACATTTTTAATAGGGAGTGGGGGAGATAGTAGGTAGATACCCTGCTTCTTCTGGAGCTAGGCACCTGCTGGGAAAAAAAAAACATCCCAAAGGTTTTCCCAGGTGGTTTCCACAATACAACTGCGTATTTTACAGCTAAATTTGAAATGGGATCATTGGGGTTCATGCTAACACAATTTTGGTAATGAGACAATTTAATCTAAAATCTATAAGGCGCAAATTTCCAAAATGCCATTCCATAATCAATGGCCCAAATTAACCCCTCTAATAAGCACTCAATTTTTAAACTACTGCAAAAAGAAGAGCTAATTGCATTTCGTTGCATGCATAATAAATCATGATTAAACCCACAGACTCTGCTTCAGTCCCCTCCCCTGTCACAGCTGGTAACAAAACATCAGGAAGCTTAATCACACCAGGTTTGTCCTTTTTCTCTCCTTTCTATTTTAGCCCACAAAGTGTGGAACCATACATAATGAACGGTTATTACTACAGTTCATGTGAAATATTTTGTTTTCTTCATGGGCTTTCAGAAGGCAGGATGTGAAAAGATGTTCTGCCTCACCCTGACTTCACGTTCTATCAGAACACTATTTCCTCTTTTTCAAATACCGAAAGAAAATAAGAAATTGTTCATGTATGCAACATCAGCAACCCAGATTCTACTAGCCCAAAGGTGGAAGGAAGACACGATACCAACAATAGACGAATGACAACTGAAACCGATGGACTCTGCTGAAATGGCTAAACTCACAGAAAAGGTTCAGAGACAATGATAATAAGAAATTTAAAAAAGAATGGCAAACATTTATTGTATATGTACAAAAATATTGTAAACAAGTAGAAACGTTGGCAGGCTTTGATTAAACACTTGCAAGTAGTTTAAAATGAGATAAAATCTATGAAAGGAAACCTGAATTGAAACACTAAAGTTTGATGGCATGTAGTTACGATATGAGGATAAGAAAATGAGGCTTAAGTATAATTATGCAGAAAATGTATATATTTATGAACCAGGAAAGTAAATGGAGGGAAGTCAGGAGGTTAAAGAGAACCTCCAAAAAAGGTGAATGTTATATGAATACATTTACTTTTTAAAAATTCTTTTTTACTTGTATCAATTTATTATTTTTTCTTGTTGATGCAAAATGTTGAAGCTGAAATCGTAAAATCAATAAAAATTTATTTACATAAAAAAGAACACTATTTCCTTTTATACATACAAGTGCAGACAATGCCTTGCAAAACAGAGGAGTCTGAATAGGTCACCATCCATTCATTAGTCCCAAGCTATGTGATATGTCAGAAGCTAATTATTTCCTCCTGACTTCTACTATAGGTTATTATTCATAAACTCACCACCTTGTGGATGTGCATCATAACTGTACTAAAGTAAGCACAACACTGTAATGCAGTGTGATATTTTTTCTGTTGCTTTATTACCTGCAAACAATGCAACGTTGGCATGCTTTGCATCATAAGGACACCTGGCCATTCCACTGAATTCATCTCCCAGAAACTCCAAAGTATCCGTCTGAAAAAACAAAATAGCAGAATCCCTTTAGAAGCAAATAAAACGGGACTAAATGAACACTCATGGAGTTCCTTCCTTTATCTGCAGATGTTTTTACTGTGTTTTAAGAACACAGCTAAATTATGGTATTAACCTGCTTTTTCACAGTTTGCAATCATGTGGAGCACTGCTTGAATTTTTATTTTTTTTTACTGCAAAAGAGCCTCTTTTCCTCATACTATTTATAACCAGAACCATGCTTTTCTTTTCTTTTTTTGCAACTTCCCTTTCGGAAAGACATTTGATATTTTGGTTCGAGTCGGTGTCATGCATAAATCCTCTTTCTGCCTGTCAAGAATTAATCTGTGAAGTACTTGTAAATCTCAGCCTTAAGTGTAACCCTTGGGAAACTAATTCTCCATAGGGTAGCAGTAATTATACAAATAACCAGCTCAACACAAAGCAGAAGTTCAGCAGGTTTATAGCAGAAGCTACAGGGAAAAGTACAGAGCCTATGGGCCTAAGATTCATGTATCTCAGGATTACTCAGCAGTGACTTTTGTTTTATGTGGGTTCTTGGATCCACCTAGCAAATTCAATTTACTTCACGCATAAGATACAGAGTTTGAAAAACTAGTGTGGATAATCAGCCATCTAAGCACCACCAGTCGCATCCAATCAACTTCCAGTCTCATGTATTGAGAGGCCTATTTCAAAGCAATGGGTGATTTGTCATCATTTGTTTCCTGTCTTGTATCTCCTCCTCTCTAGACCTTCTGGAGCGAATCGGTTGTGTTTATCCTGGGATGGGAAAACGTTTTAAAATAATTGTAAAAAGGAAGGGAGTTCTGCTTGGAGTACAATGTTCTGGGCCCATCTGCACTTTCGCTTCCAATGCCCAAGGGACGACAGTAGCATCAGGCCAGGGCCCGTCAAGTGCTTTAACACTGCTGAGCCCAGGTGCTCCAATGACCTTCTGAAGGCCCCTGAGATGTTATTGAGTGCAGGCTTTCTGACAGCACTGCAACAGGTGTGGAAACCAAACTGGGCCCATATATCATTGGGGATGAAACATCTGTAGAAATAATAAAAGAAGGCCATTTATATTCCCCCACATGATTCCACAATATCTATATCTGTATTTGCGCACGAAATATGGCTTCCCAGCTGGAAGACTCCTTAAGGTTTGTCTATCACATTTATTACAGTGAGGACTAAAGCACAGTTTCCCAAACTATATCGCTGCGTGACTCCCCAAATTCAGGAAAAATCACTGCCTCTCTACATGTAGGACAGAGACACAAGCTTGTAGCCTTCTGCCCTGTTCTTTGGTTTGCTGAAAGGAAGGGAATGAGCATCTATGGAACCATGAAGTGCTTGAGAGTGTCAGAGCAATCAGGGTCTTGGCGGGGGGAATGTAGAGTTGTCACAATAATAAACTTCAGACAATCGGCAAGATGGCAAGATGTGTATTGGTTTTGGAATTTAATTCCTACCCCAAGATTCATTTTTAAGAGGATACAAGGGAGAAGCTTGAGTGTCTCCTATGGATTCTCTACACCTTCCTTTGATTCACAGTGAGAGAACCTGAGGACTGAAGTAACATCAACTTGATGTGGTACTTGAAACCAAAGAATATTAGCTACATGTTGGGTATGGTAAATATGGAGTCAGCAAAGATGATGCATGGTGATATGTATGTTGTGGCAGAGTAGTCAGTATGAACTGCAGGGTGCTATTTATCCAGACGAAAAAAACATCTTTCCAACAAGACCATTTTCAACCATCTCTTACAAAGGGTGCATATTGCAGCAGACAAGGACTAGGTACACTTTGCATACCCAATAATTTGTACTCCATATGTCCATAAGAATCACAGCCTCTTAGAATGCAAAGAATCATACCTTATCAAGTTCTATCTTACTGTGGCTTGATAAGGGTGCAACCCTTCCTCTTTTAACAGATTGGAGAACTGGGCCAAAACTAACGTAATGGATTTCATTAGGGACAAATGTAAGGTCCTGCGTTTTGGCAGGAATAAACAGCTGCACAGATAGAAGATGGGGGACAGCTGTCTTGCCAGTAGTACGTGTGAAAAGGATCTAGGGGGTCTTCACAGCTCATAAGCTTAACATGAGTCAACAGTGTGATGCAGCAGTGTGTCCTGATCAAGGAAACTCATAGCACCGTACTATTCTGCCTTGGTCAGATCACACCTGGGATACTGTGTCCAGTGCTGGGTACCACAGTTTAAGGAGGATAATGACAAGCTGGAATGTGTGTAGAGGAAGGCAACCATGATGACAAAGGGTCTGGCAACCAAGCCTGATGAGGAAGGTTTGAACGAGTTGGTAAATAGGAGACTGAGAGGACCATATGATAGCCATCTTCAACTATGGAAGATAGAGCAAGCTTGTTTTCTCCTGCTCTGGATGGTAGAACCCAAACCAATGGCTTCAAATTACAAGAATGGAGATTCCTACTACGTAAACATCAGGAATAACTTTCTGGTAGTCAGAGCTCTTGGGACAGTGGGATGGACTCCCTTGGAAGGGGGTGAACTCTCCTTCTTTGGAAGTTTTTTTAGCAAGGCTGGATGGCCATCTGTCATGGCTGCTTTAGTTGAGATTGAGATTCCTGCATTGCAGTGGGTTGGACTAGATGACCCCACCTCTTCAATTCTATGATTAAATTATTTAAGACAGATCACATCTAGGGTTCCTCTAGTGGGAAGAGGGATGCAGTATCGAGTGCGTCAATGTTGCACTTTTAAAATCATTTCCAAAGTATTGTGAATATACAATTTTAATGAACAGATTAACTGATTAACATGTTTTTAATTGACTGAAGTTATTTAACTGGGCTGTAGCCTCACTTTTGCTCGCTAGATACCCACCCCCACACAACGTAGTATTTTCATTCACTCCTCCATAAACCCCATGCATGCGGATTTGAACTATTGCAGTAACTGAGGATTTTATGAGGCACAGCTTAGATTTGTCAGCACACAAAGCTGGTGAAAGCTTTCACCGTTGCTGAGTTAACATGTCTGAAGCAAGCAGATGACATCCAAGATCCTACTATAAATCCTAGAGCTCTGTTTGCTACGATATTGTTCTTCTCTTCCATTTATAACAACCTAGCTATAGCAGCAAGAGTGTCAAGAGCCCCTATTCAGAGCACCAGCCAGCCATCCCTTTTTTCAAAGTAATCTGTTCCATCCTCCGCAACCCTCCAGTTTTTTTGCCCCGCCCTCTGGTCATTCAACATCCTGTGATATCTGAGCAGACCCCGTCCTCATTGAGTTGTTCTAGGGTTTTTTGTTGCCTTCAGTTTTTCTCTCTACAATCTTTTCCTATATCCGCAGATCTTGGGTTTTTGCAGAATGTGCCTTCATTCTTCTTTCTCAGTAGCCCTATAATCATGCTGGCACTCACCAGCCGAGTTGGCTATTAGTATACTGTATATGAATAAACCTTCTCCATTCTCCGGAGCGGAACTAGAGAGGGGCCTTGTAAATAAGAGAAATTATAAGCACAATGTGCTTCTCACTGTGCCTCAGTTTCTAACAGCCAGATCTATAGCAGCAAAAAACATTTGCAATGACTGCAAAGAGGGTTCCCTTCCAGGCTTGAACGCCTAGGACCAAAATGATGAGTGAATGCAAAAGATGTGAATTGAATTTCTGCCCACCAAGAGTTACTGCAGTGCTCAGGTAAAAAGGGAAATGAACTTTGATGCCAAAACTTGCTTTCTTCTGAGAAGATCTGAGTAGCTGAACAGCAGCAGCTGATCAGTGCCGACCACTTCACTCTTCAGTGAGCCAGTTTCCTGCTGTACCAACCTCTTTGCTGCCTATATTCACAATGGCGGGGCTGGGTATAACCCCACAGCCAGGCTCCTACTTCCATATGCTTGAGATGGCTACAAATCCTTAGCTTCAGGCATCTCCTTTCAGGTCTGTCAGAGTTGAACATTTTAATTAACAACCACCGAGGGAATAACTTGACTGTACCAAGCGGCAAGATAGTCTTTCCAAGTGAGTACAAAGTATTATCGGGCTTACGCAGCAATAAATACTGATTCAAAAGGATTGTGAAAGATACCTAAATTGCTTCAGGCGCACCTTCATTTCAGGCAGGGATTAAACCTACATGCTGCAATCCAAAACTCTGTAGGGTTCCGATACACACATGGAGATCCACGTGAGCGAAGGCTTTCCCATTCAATCTCAGGGAAGCAGCTGTGTGAGCAATGGACCTGCGTATGTCTAAAACCTCTCAGCATGACAGCAAGGGGAAACCCAACTTCAGGATGAGGGAGGTCAAACTAGAGCAGATAAACTGAATTATCTCACAAGGCAGTCGTCTGTTGCTTTACCTAGCCTGCAGCTCACCCTCTCTGGTGGGCGCCATTGCAGGCTGGCATTCCCCCATGCACCAGGATCCAGTATGGAAAGCCCCAGGGGCTGTTTCCCAGGCAGCAAAGGAAGCCTCTGGGCTGAACGTGCTGCTTAGTCCCACCCGCTCATCTAATCAGCGAATCACGAATGAGCATGGGCCACCAGGAGGCAGGCTTATATTACACAGACATACGACTTGCTCTACAGCCACCGTTTGTTGGCTCTTCTTCCACCCTCCCACCTTTATATATTGCTGTTGTGTGTTGTTCTGCCCCATCTTGTTATGGGCATAGTCGGTCGTCGTATTCGGGGCCAGGATGGAATTTTACCAGTTGGTAAATTGGCTCCAGCCCTCTGCTTTTTGCCATCCTCATAGCAATTGTCACAACTTTGGCGGTTCAGGAATCGGACAGGCGTAGTCTTGGTTGGAGAGGAGGTTACAGCCTCTGCCTGGCCCCTCTGAAGTGGCGTATCCTGGGATCCAGGGGAGATGCTTCTGTCCAGTTGCCCAGGTGGGGGCGCAGGGCCACAGCACAGGTGCAATCTAGTGGGGGGGGGAATTACCTCTTGATGTAGGTCAAGGATTCCTTCATTTCTGGTTGACCCCAAAACTCAAGTTCTTCTGGTAGGTAGGCAGGCAGGCCGGCAGGCACGGGTGGGGTCTACCCAGTGCCTATGCCAAACCTCTTACATCTGTTGTCAATAAAGTTGTGGCCTGATTTCACCCAAATCTTGGTTGTCATGTCTTTTATTCTTGGTATTGGGGAAGACCAAAGACTAGGAGGGATGCCTTGCCACACACACAAAAAAATGCTGAATGCATTTTAGTCAAATGTAGTTCTGCTGATACCAATAGATTTCAAGCCATTATTTCAAAGATTTCCAGCCATTAATGCATTCTTTAAAAATGCAACACATACCTTATAATTTCTGCAAGAGGGACTGAAGGCATTTGTCCCACAGATAAATAATGAATCGTCATCTCTTTTTAGAAGAACCTTAATAAAATTATGACATTCATCCTGCAAAAAATAAGAAGAGCACAAATATTATTTCAGTAAAGACATTGCAAATATTTTTCTCAACACTTTCAGGTTTCCTTGCAAAATGGCTACAACAGTTGAATAAAAATATTTGTTTGACCAGTACAAACTGGCTTAACCAAACGATTGTTTAACCAAACAAATTGGCTGTTAGGATTTGAGGCCATCACATTGCTCTTCTTTGCTGATGTTCATTAGATGGAGTGAATCTTAATGCTAGTCTTTGATTCAAGAATAGGACCTCAGTACTTCACTTTCCTAAACCATGGTATATGATACTGCTAGTAAGTATCAGCTTAGTATAAAGAGCTCAGGATGTAATGGAAAAAATGGAGCCAACTATATTTCATTTAGGTTTATCCACAGTTAATCGTATCTTGCATTACTATAACATTTGCCTGAGATCATTTCTGCCTCCCTATGCCCAGAAAAAGGCCACAAATATTAGACACACTATTATGCCAGCAACCAATGGAAATTGGATAGTTGTGCTTAGCTCCTCAATATAGCATTGATTGATGTCAGTATACACCTTGCTGAATCCCAACCCATCCCAGTGCTCCTAAGCATTTTACAATGTTTCTGTGTCTGCTGTCATAATGTTTCATCACATTAGAAGCAAAATATTTTTGCAAATTAAAGTCTTCAATAAGCTGATGGGCGGGGCGTGTGTGTGGAAGCAATTACTAGCTGAATGGCATGATCCACATCGCAGAGAGTGGTCTGAGATAACAGTCAAGAAACTAAACAAAACTGGCAGCTGCCAGAGAAATGAAAATTACCTACCTTATGTTTCCCCTTCATTCTGCATGTGTCTACATCGAGCTGCCTGGATTTCCATGTCAATTTCTGCAAGGATCAAGGAAGAAATCAATTAAGAGCCCAGAGGTTGTTGTGTTTGATTTCAAAAGTAAGAGTTCCCTAAGGAAAACTACTTCTCAATATAAGCTTATTGAAAGCTTTCTGCACTTTGACTATGGTTAATTTACCATAACAATGGAACACCACAGATGCGGAACACTTGCTAAGCTTTGAATGGTACCTGGAAAACTGAAAACACCTCACTGAAAACAAGCAAATTTGGTGAGAGGAAAACATTAACATATTCTTGTTTTCCTTGTTAATATAGACTAGTTACATATATAGTATTTGTATATTTGTGTGTATGTATGTTAAAATCTGTGTTTTATTTGCAATAAATGCGTGTATATCTATAAAAATCTGTTTTAGCTGCAATAAAATAAAATTGGCTACACATTTGACTGTTGCCTTGTCTTCTAATTTTGAATTTTTTAGTCATAGTAACATAAAATAGGGTTGCCATGTTTTAAAAAGTGAAAATCCGGACATTTTAACCAATTTTTAGATAATTTCTCCCAAACGCCATTTCCAAAGGGCAAATCCCAGGAAATTCCAGACATATGGCAGCCCTAAAATAAATATATCCTGACTTTCACCAATGATCGTTGGTTGGGTTACATAAAAGATATTACTATATAAAACAGCAGATGAGCTTACAACTTCAATTAAAATGTCAATTAAAATCAAACCACCAGCAATAATAAGCAGGAGGGGGTAACATTCACTTATCTCAGTCCATCTTCTACAAAAGCCTAAGCTATGACTCTACCGCATTTTAAACCAAAGATGGACTCTGGCATGCTACCCGAACCCAAGAAAGAGAAACAATGAGATCTGATTCAAGCAACTTGTCTTACTCAAAATTGGCTCACAAACTGAAAGGGTTCTCTCTCTCAGTCCATGCTTTGTGGGTGGAAGATCCTACATCTGCAAGTAGGGCTGGGACAGACTTCTGTCTTAAAACTTTAAATAGCTGCTAAATAGTGAGTACAAACAATACTCAGCTGGATTGATCAATGGTGTGCGTTGGTATAAGATAGCTTCCTATGTTCCTGTCGAGCTTCAGAAGCTTTTATTTGCAAAAACCATCCTCTTTGAACTCCTCTGGCTGAAAACAAATGTCAAACTCGCTTATTTGTTGCTCTATAAACTAGATTTTGGCTAATAAGCAGACCCGTTTTAAATTACTTGCACTCAAAGGGGAGGGAAATGTTGATAACTGGAGCCACTGAAAGATATACTGTCTGGGTACCTTAAATCACATAATGCATGTCTTAAAATACCAACAGTTATGCAAATATTGCGGACAATATTTCCACCTAACATATAGCTCTGGTATTCAGTTGTTAAGTATTTTTAGCAAGTAAAATGTGTTTTTCCCCCACTGATGTTGCACCACCATTTCCCCCCCCCCCTGCTTCTCAGGTCTGTTAGTTTAGCCTGTAATTTTAGCTCCACTCTGGAACATGACGCTACTCATCATTCCCAGGGTGCCAGATGCACACAAAGAAGTGAGACAAGCCTTTTCCTCCCAACTCTGATACCTACATACAGCTCTTTCTCATCACACGTCACTTATGGCCTACTTAACGAGGAACAGGAAAAAATATTTCAATTTCCATCTTAATTTACCTTGGGTACAATATAGATGTCCTTATAAGCCAATTAGGGGGGGGACCTGTGTTTTGCTTAACATATGTCTCCTTGATTATATACATTATAAAATGAAGTAGTAGTAATAATAATAATAATAATAATAATAATAACTTTACAAAAAATCTGCTTGATTGCAGACCCTCCAAGTGCCTCTGTTTTCCAGGGACAGTCCCGGATTTACAGATGTCATGGTTTCTGATTTGATCCCAGAATGTTACAGCTTTCCTTAGAACATCCCTATTTTTATTGGGGAAATGTTGAAAGGTATGGTAGGACACCCCTATTTTCATCAGAGAAATGCTGGAGGTTATGGATTTTTGTGACCCCTGAGCGACCTTTAGAAGACCTCTGAAGGCAGCCCTGTATAGGGAAGGGTTTTTTTTTTAAAAAAAAAGTTTAATGTTTTATTATGTTTTTATATATGTTGGAAGCCTCCCAGAGTGACTAGGACAACCCAGTCAGATGGGCAGAGTATAAAATACAGTAATAAAATAATCATAAATTAGGATGTCCCTATTTTCATCGGATAAATGTTGGGGGGTATGTGATCGGACATAAAACCATATTCATTAAATATGGTGTTGTTTTGTTGTTTAGTCATTTAGTCGTGTCCGACTCTTCGTGACCCCATGGACACAGTAAATTCATTAAATAGGTAAGCAGAGTTTGCTTATTAAATGGGTCTTATAGCCAATTACTATGGTATTAGCTGTTCAACAAAAGCTTCAGGATCCAAATAAGACATTTGATGGACATTACAATGCAGATTACTTATCATCTCCGCTAAGCCACTTATCAGAAGTTCACTGGGGACATGGCACATCTTCCAGCTTTCCTCTATGTGATTAATATGCACCACCCACCTTGATCGGTGCAATTTTAAGAGCGATGTTGGAAAGCAGAGCCAAGTCCCTTTTTCAATTTATCCCCCCACTTTCTTCCTGTTTCCATGGCAGGAGAATGACAGAATGCTACTTACTTTGCTAAAATAAATTTCTTCTGTATGTGATGCATCCATATCAACAGTATAAATATGGTCCCTGTAAACAAAAGGGGAAAGAATGAATGCCAAAATAAGCTCAGACATTTTCACAGAAAGAGTCCTTTGCAATCAGATAAATCATTGCCCATATTTGGGGGTGGGGGGACGGGGACCCCTATCTCCAAAGATAGCTAGGAGATACACCTTCTGATTCATATGCTTTATGAAGGAAAGGAAACTTAAAGGTAATCAACTCAACATGAACAGCTGTTTCACTTATATATTTTGCGCATTAGAATGGCGCGGGCTTCCGACTCCCACAATCACAACAAGGATGCTGCCAAAAAAAGGACATTTACATGAAAACAAGGAGCTGGCTATCATGTGAAATGACTGGGGGTTTACTTTTCATACTGGAAACAGGGTGTTCAGATGAATCTTATTCTGTAATTCTAAGTATGGGTCTGTTCCCCCTCGTAAGCCCATTTTTGCATGCTGTTCCGGCTGGTGGACCTTAGGGGGTTCTGGTGAAAAATGAACTAAACAAAGACCTGAGATCTGCATATCCCTGTGCTGGGCGATAACAGGAGCCTGTAAGCTTGTGGGCCTCAGATTCGCAAGTGATGGCTATGATTATTCTAATAGATACACAGCCCATGAGGATCTTACAATTTTGTGAAGAGATTCCCTTTGTACATAACCCTTGTGTATGAAGGGCTTAGAACTGAATACCACGTCCAGTGCTATTTATCTAGAAAAAGAGGTGCCGGAACTCACCATGAACGCCCCCCTTGTTCTCTTAGAATGACAAGGGCGCCCACCTGAGAGGTGCCGGAACTGAGTTCTGCGAGTTCCGGCAGAAAAAAAGCCGACCATGTCCCATATCCCCAAACAAGTTTTGTTCAGATGTGTTCTTTTATATCTCCTTGTTTAGCTGATCTTTTGTCTGGTTCTCAGGATACCATATGGAGTACCACAGTTAACCATTTAAGATTTTAAGAAGGCTAGGCTTTCTTCATTGTTTTAAGGCTGTTTTCCCAAACACAGCGAGGATGTTTTGTCAGAAAGTATGAAGGGAAACGGTTTGACAATAACCACACAGTCCCCAAAAGTCCTGTTAATTTCACTGCACTTGATGACCAAATTGAGTTTCAGCATTTACCCTCCGGCAGAGTGAGGACAACATTGCTTTACCTAAGTTGCTTGTGTTCAATTCTTGTTTTTGCTGAGAACTGGGTTCTTTAAAAAAAATAAAATTCTGCCAGTTTCTCCTTGGAAACACAGAATAGGGCCAAGAAGTGCAAGTGAGCTATTTCTACACATTCCCCTTCTGTGCTCAAAGGACTACAAGGGCATTTCCAACTTGGAGATAGGAAAGCAAAACACTCAGTCTAATCAAACCTTGAAGCATCTGCTCTGAATTGGGAGCAAAGAATAGGGCAGTTGGAGACATACTGGTACTTTTTTTTTAGCCATAATTTCATTTATCATTCTACCCCTTTAATATAACCTCCTCTCTATTTCCCAACCCCCTTCTCCACTATAGGAAGAATTGCTGTTGAAATTAAATGATCTTCTGCTTTTAAAGGACCTGTGAAAACCTGCTGAGAGTAGTACACACACACAGAACTTCCGTTTTTGAAATCTCTGCTGTCAAGATTTGCTTAGTTTTAACAGACTGGGGGGGGGGGGACAAGGTTAGCCTCTAACTAAAGCAGACACAGAACCCTCGTCGCTGCAAAGAATAATATGTAAGCAAAACTCTTCCCACGTGGGAGAATAGGGGCAGTATTGTTAACAGAACCAGGCTTTCATGATTTTGCTGCCTGCCACTGCACCAGAGGCAGTTTGCTTTGCAAGATGCCAAACCGTGGAAGGTGTCCGTGTATGTGTTTCTTTTCAGACATTCCGTCTTCTGTATAACATGTCATTTGTTTATAAGGTAGCTTTAATGCGCCGGCTTGTTATTTGCTTGACTTCATTGGGGGAGCTGCGATTGGAGGTCAATACCAGAGCAGAATTGCCTATTTGTTTGATTTCAGCTTCATGGGTGACACAGCAGCGTGGCTTTCCCCTCCCCGCCCAATAGATTTTTCACAACTGTGCTGCCATGCAAAAATAAATAAATCTGAATTGTAAATGAACAAGCAATTATTATGCACTGGCAACGTTTCAGAAATGTTCCACTTGCCCTCTTTTAGCACAGCTCTGTATATGTTAATTGCCAGCAAAAATGAAAGCAGAAAGATTTCAAAAACAGGCTTGGGTTGCTAAGCTCTATTCTAACTCTGGCTCCTTCTAATGACTTAGTGACTGGTTTGCCAATCAACCCTTGGAGAAAGCAGAGGCCAATTCCTGGAGCAATCTGAAAATACAAAAGCAGATTTCCAGATAACTAGAAACCATTTCCATATGTGTTATTTAAACCACAGCTGCTCACACAATGGCAAATATTGAAAGAACTGTCAACTACTAGTTAGGCTTTGCTAAACCGCTAACAATAAGTGACTTTGCTGTTCTATTTTCCCTGCTGCTGCCTAGTGCCTCCCCCCTTCCCCAAACTCCTACTTGGAGGATTTGTATAGCTCTTGCTAATTAAGTTATTCTTTACACAAATAGACAATCCTAGCACTTCCGTTTCCCCCCCACCTCCAGACAGCAGCACTGCAGATGGTTACCATGGCGCAACTGGGTAAGGGGAAGAAAGTTAAATATTGCTGGTGCCAATTGACCCTCGGCCACCAACTGCAGCCTTTATGTGTGGCATAATTGCAAAGGGTTAATTCAGGTGTGTGCAAAAAAAATAAGCAAATCCTCAAATATCTGTGAAGGATGACCCAAAAGTGTAACCGAAGAGGGTCAAGTGCCATATGTGATCATGTATTTATTCTAACACCTTTGTTTTTATCCCCTGCTTCTCTACCTCTGTTTTTATTATAATGTATTTTTCAAGCACCCTGTATTTTGTGCTTAATGCTTTATTATGTTTTTAATGTGTGTTGGAAGCTGCTCAGGGTGGCTGGGGCGACTTTTAGCCTTGCGTGGTGTGCAAGTAGAAAGAGGGCAGGATCCAAATATTTGGGTTGCATCCAACGCTGTTATTCTGCTTGTGAAATAGGACTTCTGTTGATGCAATGTAACTTCACCCCCCTCTTCCCTGAACCAATCTTCCCAGAGGGTTTGGAGATTCGGGGGCAGGGCTGGCCCATGACATTTTGGCATCTGAGGCAAACCACAAAATGGTGCCTCCCACCAGCCAGGGAAGAAGGAGCGAATGAAGAGTTAAACCAGGAACGGCAGAAGGGGGTGGGGTGGGGGGTAGTGATCAAATCAACCTTCCCGGACGGTTGAACTGGAAATCAAAGGCCATCGTGGGGTGTGTGTGTGTGCTCTGAATCACACCAGGTGGGTGCAAAGCCTAGGAGACCCCAGAGGGCAGCCTCCACCACTTCCTCCATAAGGGTGGGAGGAGACCAGCAATGTCTCCTATTCTTAAGGGGGCTGCTTTGGAGATAGCATTGGGGGAGGGCTGCTGAGGACCCTCCAAGGAACGTACTGCAGCCGTGTATGGCACCGCGGCAGAAGAAGCGCCCGATGTGTTCCTTGGAAGACAGATCTTGTCACCCGAGGCAGTTGCCTCACATTGCCTCATGGTTAGGCCGGTCCTGTTTGGGGAGGGAGATGAGAGGAATGGGAAGCCACACTGTCTGAGTGGACCTCTACACTTGCAAAGATGGATACAACCCTTTGATTTACCCCACCCCCCGCAAACTTAAATGTTTGCGCAAAACTCACAGGAGGAGAGGGAGCAGCAAAGAAACTACTTCTTTTGCATAGGTATGAGAAAAGAAATGTTGTCGAACTATTCAGACGTTGCTTGTCCCTCTTCATCCTGCTCTCTTCAAAGGCTGCCTCACATCACCATGCCAATCAACCATCCCTGCTTGGCGAATTAAGAGATACAAAGCATACAGAATATATAGAGACTGCTGCTTAGCCCTTGAGAGTTCAGCTCTTAATAGCTGTATATAAGGCTAACCATCCAAGGCCTTTTGCAGCTGACAATTTAATGACGTCAAGTGCTCCAAGGAATCATTGGCACTTTAAAAGAGCCCATGTGGGAACTATTAGTACTTGTTACCAGCTCGGAGAGAGACACACTAACTGAAGTTTCTTTGAGCTAGTAGTGGGTGTAAGAGCCCCTCCGGGTTTTATTCTTAGCTCTTTAATGGTGCTAGTCTCAGTCCTGCAACACCAGCACAATGTCCCCTCCCCGTATGGGGAGGTAGCCTTGCTGTGAAGGTACAACTGTAGCCCTTTGTTTTGCATGAAACAGCAAGGCATGGATTGGGAGGAAACTGGAGCGTCAGCTACCGCTTGACATGTTTTTAAGTGTTATCATTTAGTAGGACAGTTATCTGCTTTCCATGCAGAGTCCAAATATTTTTTACCTGCCTGCCTGTCCAAAGCTGACTTTGAGGATGGAGGGCAAGAGAGAGGAGCTGGGGCCACCAGCTGCCTAGTGCAATGGGCGGGGAGCATGGGCCCAGTGGCGTGGTGCATGCTGGGAGCCCACACAAACCAGGGAACAGATCTAAGTGGCTGTTAGGTGATGCACGTACAAATACGCCATTTTGCTCTATGTAAAGATCTGGAATGCAATGCACTCCCCCCCCACTGATTTACTGATTTATTAATTCCCACTGATTACAGTGGTGTGGATTGTGCCTCGGCCCCTACTTTGTTCAGTGTCCTTCCTATAATCAAATGGAGTTCATAACCGCCCAAGGAAAACCTCCATTTGTATGGGGAAGGGCTGTGGTTCAATGACAAGGAGCATCTGTGTCACATACATAAGAGGTTCAAAGCTCAATCCCCAGCATCTTTAGATAGGCCTGGAAGAGACTCCATCTGAAATCCTGAAGAATGACAGACAGTCTGTGTAGACAATGCAAACTTGGGTGAACTAATGGTCTGACTTGGTGTAAGGCAGGTTCCTGTGTTCCTATCCCAGCATCCCCCTCTTCTTTTGGCAACAATGAACATGGCATCCTTGTGATTTAAACAACAACAACAACCACAACAACAACCACAACAACAACCAACCACTAATGCTTTTATCTGAAATCCAAGAATTAGCTCCCAAGTAAACACGGAGTACTTCTTAGATGCCACAACAAATGTTAGTCATTTGTTTTTATTGTTTTTAGGTAATTGGGTACAAATGTATACTTAACATCGCTATATTTAGACAACTGGGGGAAAACAACACTGTGGAAAGGAACATCTGATATTGTAGCTCAGGGATCTATGCCAAGAAGAAACTCAATTAATGCATTCACAAAGCTGCTTGATAAACACCTCTGATTAGATTCATATTTGCCACTGTGCTTGGGGTTATACCAGGCACCCCCAAACTTTGGCCCTCCAGATGTTTTGGACTACAATTCCCATCATCCCTGACCACTAGTCCTGTTAGCTAGGGATCATGGGAGTTGTAGGCCAAAACATCTGGAGGGCCGCAGTTTGGGGATGCCTGGGTTATACCATAACTGCCAAAGAGATGCAGAGCTGTAGGTACAAATTTTCACTCACACTAATTATTATTTTAGGGAGTGGTACACATCATACTCCTTTGGGGTAGTTTGTCCACCTGTGGTCCCCACCCTGCACTCACCTCTCACCTGTGGCTCCTAGTGAGCTCAGTTGCTAGAAACAGTATTCTTCAGCCACCAAGTGCCACAGCAAACAGAAATGTTTTCAACTTCCTCCTTAAAGTGAATAATGATGGCAAAAGACACCTCACTAGAGAGGGCATTCCACAAAGACCACTTAAAAGGTGGTCATGGGTCAACACCAACTGGGAAGCCCCTGATGGCAGCACTACCAAGACCTTAGCTGCAGATCATAGGGTCTGAGATAGTTGGTGCTGGGGAAGACATCTTTAGGATCTTGGGTTCCAAGTCATTTAGGGCTTTTTATGGCAGTGCTAACACCTGGCAACCATCAGTGCTTTTGGGACCAGTAACATGTGGTCCTATCAGGTTGCCCCACTTACCAACCTAGCAGCTGTACTAGATGCAGTCTCTGGACTATCTGCAAGGACAGCTCCATGTAGAACATGTTACAGAAATCAAAGTGGGAGATCACTAGAACATAGAACTACTGAGGAGAGGCTATCCCAGTCAAGAAATGACCTTAGTTGACAAACCAGCCTAAGCTGGGCAAAAGCACTGCTAGTCACAGAAACCAGTGAGAAGCCTGGAATCCCAGAGTACTCCCACACTACGACCTTTTCCTTCAGGAGGAGAGCAATCCCTCTCAGAACAGGTTGTATACCTAATTCCTTGGCACGGGAATCACCCATTCACAGCACTTCCATTTTATTGGGTTTCAAACTCAGTTTATTGGTCCCCATCCAGTTCATCACTGGCCCCAACCACCTATGCAGCACCTTCATGGCCTCTCCTGATGTCAATAGAATGGGGAGATTAAGCTGGGTATCAACATACTGTGTACCAAATGCCCAGATGACAGTTCAACAATATAGATATATAGCATAGGAGATGCTTATGGGGCCTTGTGGAGCCCCACAGCTCAAAAGCCAGGAGCCAAAGAACAATCTCCTTGTACTATTTCCTGGTAGTGACTCTGCATTATGAGTAGATTATTCACTTTCCAGGTTTTCACCCAAATATAAAAGTGACGTATGCTCTGAATTTTTACTTGTCACACAGATTCCTAGCTCAGCAAGGAACTTTTAAGTGACATTTGGAATTAAACAGTTTTTACATATCTTCGGAGCAAAGAAAGATAACATTGTAATGTAATGAAGGCTCCAGATTTTGGAAGGCCTGTGGACATCATAGTCTCTGTGGGGTTCCCCCTCCCTGAGTGGACCCACTGCCTCCTTGCCATTATCTCCACTATCCATTTTCAAGACTTCTTCTGATAAACTATGGTGTAACAGCATGTCGTGAAGATAAAAATGGAGAGGGGAACAGCTGTGTATGCCAGCCTGAGCTCCTTGGAGGAAAATGGGATGAGAAAGCACAAATAAACAAACACAAAAATTTGCAGGCCTTGACCATGAAAACATCCTTGAAGAATTTCACTGTTCACTTACTGAAGTTGTGGGCTACGCCTATAGTTTCTAACAGGACTGCTCTGGAGTAACTAATTTGCTAATTGCATCTGAAGTTGCCACCATAGCTGCCAAGTTTTCCCTTTTCTCACGAGGAAGCCTACTCAGCATAAGGGAATTTCCCTTAAAAAAAGGGAGAACTTGGCAGCTTTGGTTGCCACCTGACTAATTGCAAGTTGGCCCAACTAGTTTCTAATTAGAAGCCCTTTTAAATTTTTGTGTAATCAAGTATGCATTAACACAGGCATCCCCAAACTTCGGCCCTCCAGATGTTTTGGACTACAATTCCCATCATCCCTGACCACTGGTCCTCTTGGCTAGGGATCATGGGAGTTGTAGGCCAAAACATCTGGAGGGCCGCAATTTGGGGATGCCTGCATTAACATATGGCAACGGGCAAATGTTTAGCATTCTCAAAGAGGTAGCAACCTTCATTGCTATCCATAAATGCCAGTTCAAATGACTTTGGGGTATGTAAAGGTAAAGGTACCCCTGACTGTTAGGTCCAGTCGCGGACGACTCGGGGGTTGTGGCACTCATCTCACTCTATAGGCTGAGGGAGCCAGTGTTTGTCTGCAGACAGCTTCCAGGTCATGTGGCCAGCATGACTAAGCTGCTTCTGGCACACCAGAGCAGTGCATGGAAACAGCGTTTACCTTCCCGCCGGAGCGGTACCTATTTATCTACTTGCACTTTGACGTGCTTTCAAACTGCTAGGTGGGCAGGAGCTGGGACCGAACAACGGGAGCTCATCCCGTCGTGGGTATTCAAAATGCCGACCTTCTGATCGGCAAGCCCTGGATTCAGTGGTTTAGACCACAGCGCCACCCACGTTGTGTATGTATGTAATGGCTGCTAAAAACCCTATTGAAATCATTTGCCTCCCTTGTCCATGGTAAACTGGTCACAGGATGGAAATATAGATAGGGTGTTTCCATGCAACCCCAGTGCAGATTAGCAATGAAATACTACACATATGTTGAGAAGCCTATGCCCAAGCAGCTCCCCTTGGGCAGAAAGCCAATGAACACAGCTATCTGAAGTGCTTGCCACTTGTCCAGATGGTCACGTAAACTAGACCTTATGCAGGCACTCAAGAATTTGAGAGAACACTTCGGGCCAACTCACACAACTCAACTGGTACACAGAGCAAGAGTGCTAATAAGTTGATACTTTCAACAAATGGCTCCTGCTAAAGCAAGACATCCAACCTGCACCACAAGCCCCCATTGGACTTCATGCTGCTAAATAAGACCTTGCCCTTAATTGCGACTTTTCTACTAAGAGCTTTAAAACTGCTCACTGCTGCTTCCAAAAAGACCACAAAGAAGGAAGCTGGCTCAGCAGCTAGGTCCCATAATAATAATAATAATAATAATAATAATAATAATAATAATAATAAACATTAAACTTGCCAAATCCTTTGAAAGAAATGAAGTGTAAACACATCTTTCCCCCTCCGTTCTCTCTCCTGATCTCTTTGCTTTACTATAAAATATGCTTAGTATCCCAATGACATTAAATTTTAATTCTGCTTCAAATATGTACTCATGCAACATGGATTATTCTTGTTTATTCTCCAAAACAGGCAATTAGTTGTGTACTTTAAATCAAAAACTCTTTAAAAAACATAATGATTCCAATATTCCCAAGTGCGGAGCAGCTACTGTATATTATGAGTTGCTTTGGGAAAAAAAAAAATGCTGAAGGCATCAGCCAGAAGCATCCAGCCAGCAGGATTAAGCCCTAACTGGACATATAACACAAGTCTTGGAATACAAATAAATTCCGACTGGGGTACCAAGCCCTTGAGGCTGCAGTTTTTTTAAATAAATAAAAAAGCCAAAGGGGAACTATGAGGAGGGATGGAGGCCAGCAAAGTCATTTGTTGCCTCCCACATAACTGCCATTTTTGTTGTTGTTGAAGGAACCTTTTTTCCCTGTGAAGACTATGTTTCATCTATTGATGACTTCCATGTTTCTAAGTGCAACAAAGTTCAACAGAAACATAGATATATTTAGTCAGAATCCCATTTCTTTTGCTCTCCCCCTACCCATTAGACCATGCACCAAAAATATTGGGTCTATTACTCAAGGCTGGGCCTAGCAAGTGGGCTCCATCAATATGAATGTCTTATCTTTCAGAATGTATGGAGATACCTGCTGGTTCAGACCAAAGACCATCCTGTTCCCACAGAGGCCAACCAGGTCCCTATCAGGAGCCCACAAGCAAGACATGAACACAATAGCCCTTTCCTATTTGTGGTCCCCCCAGGAGCTGGCATTCATAGATATCTAGATCTGTGGCCCTTCCTTAGTTTTTTCTCTACTAATAGGGTATGAAGGAGGAAGTCTCTCTAACTTACATGACCCCCGAGGTAGACACTTCCCTGTGGAGATCTTTCATTTCCCCACTGCACCATACAGAAGAGCTTCTCACATGGTGGCTTCCAATGATACGGATGTTGCAAACATCTAGGGTTTGCCTACATGAGTATCTGGTGCCGATACTTCCTGTATCTCTGTATGAAATTCTTCCTGTATCTCTGTGTGAGGTTGTGGTACAGTCATGGGGAAAAGAAAGTGCACCCTCTTTGAATTCTGTGGTTTTACATATCAGGACTGGGACGTGGGTGGCGCTGTGGGTTAAACCACTGAGCCTAGGGCATGCCGACCAGAAGGTCGGCGGTTCGAATCCCCGTGATGGGGTGAGCTCCCGTTGCTCGGTCCCAGCTGCTGCCAACCTAGCAGTTCGAAAGCACGTCAAAGTGCAAATAGATAAATAGGTACCGCTACAGTGGGAAGGTGTTTCCGTGTGCTGCTCTGGTTCGCCAGAAGCGGCTTTGCCATGCTGGCCACATGACCTGGAAGCTATACACCGGCTCCCTCAGCCAATAACATGAGATGAGCGCCGCAACCCCAGAGTCGGTCACAACTGGACCTAATGGTCAGGAGTCCCTTTACCTTTACCTATCAGGACAGAATAGTAATCATTTGACACAGTGTAATATGTCATTTGTTGTTGTTCATCTGAAGTTGTATTTACCGGTACCTAATTTTAAGTCCTGATAAGGAACAGATGATTGTTATTATGTCCTGATTTGTAAAACCACAGGTTTCAAAGAGAGTGCATTTTCTTTTTCCCATGACTGTATTACAGTCTGGGGTGAAACATCAGCAGGGAAAAATAGCTACAGCGATTCCTGAGTTGGAGGGAAGCTTGCAAAAAACAAGGTTTGAAACTGATGTATGGGTGATTCATTTGCAATGGACAATTCACACAATTGTGGAAGGCCCCATGTTCCCTTCTCATGTCACTCTCCCTTTGAGCTATGAAATAAACCTAAAAGAAGAGTTGTCTGTGTTGTTGAGAAGAGTTTGGAAGAGAAAAAAAAACAAGGACTGACCTAGCAGCAATGTAGAGGGTTCTGTCCATTATCATGAGCAGCTGGACGTCCAGTTTGTGCCTCTGTGGGGCGTTATGTCCTGGCTTGTGACCCACAAACACCGGATACTGTTTTGTATCTGTAAAAAGCAGAGAGGAGTTGAAAGAAGAAAAGTTGAGAGACACTCAGTGAAAGCATGTAAACAGTTGTTCAGATGGTCTATATCCTCAACTGCAGGATCCAGAATTCCTGCCCTGATTTCTTTCTCTCAGCATATAGGGTTAAACATCCACGCAACAAATAGCCCTGCTCAACAGGATTGGCTTCTTTGTTGTCACGAAAGGGATGTTATACTCTTCACAATTTTAAAAACTGTTACACCCCCACCCCCCAAAGAGCATTTAATTGCTAGAAGTTAATAGGCAATCCAGCATTTACACCTGGGTTTATATTCACTCTTTGCAGAGTTTTAAATAGCTGGATTCTGCCTGCCAGAGATGATCCGTCAGCATAACAATGTTTTATAGAAGGCCAGCAATTACAGCAGTAGCCATGCTGTCTAGTGATTATAACAAAGTACTGAAAGATACCAAACTGGCCGATCTACGGGCTGCCCACATGATGAGGGCAACATTCTAATTGTGCTTATTTTTAGGAACAGAGGGGAGCCATTAATTGAGCTTTGCTTCTACAAAAGCATCTGCTTTTTATTTTCTTCGCAGACAGTCTTATGAGGTTGTTTATGGAAAGTAGATTGCATTCTCTTATTTTACCTAATTTTATTCTGAAGCATCAGAGATGGCGGCTTCAGAATGGACTAGCGAGACTTTTATGGGAAGGAGCCGACTTGAAAACCATAATACTCTAACCAACTGCTAATTTCACACATCTTTCAGTGATTATACTATAGGGGGAAAAATACAATCTTCTCGGGGTGAGATGGGAGATTGTACAAGCCACACTGCGCTGCTGTGATGACTGCCACTAATCCATAATAGCAAATGCAGAGATAAATGAGGTTGGTGTGAGTGATGCGGTTCAGGGGATTGAGCAAACCCTCTAGCAATTTGGTAGCTCTTTGTTTAGTCAGTTTGGTTTCTTGCCCTTGAAATATAAATTCTGCAGTGCAGTACAGAAAGCATCCAGAGCTTCACAAATACATCCACTAGGTTGCCACTGGTCCATACCTGTCAACTTCTGGATTGGAAAATAAGGGATCAGCAGCGGCGCGGCACCAGAAGTCGCTTCTGCGCATGTCCAAACATGCCTGTGTCCGCATGTCTGGGCACCAGAAATCGCTTCTGTGCATGCCCGGGCATGCACAGAGGCGATTTTCGGCTGGCAGGAGCTGCTTCCTTATAAATCCGGGGGAATTACGGGATATTTTGCCATTCAGGATAACAGCGGAAAATGGATTTAAATACGGGGGTTTCCCGCGAAAAACGGGAGACTTGACAGCTATGCACTGGTCACAGTACCTTTTGCTCTGGTGAGTGCCTGCCCCAAGGCAGAGAGAAGTGGGCTAGAGATTTGACTTAATTTAATGCTGTTTGGGACCTCACTGGGACCCCCTTCTCCTGTGTCCCAGAACTTGTTAGAAAGGCAGGGTCTCTTCCCTTAAGCTGCACTTTGCTTTGGAAGCAGATAAACCTCCCCTGCTTATGAATGCCCACGGAGCTCAGCATGATGTCAAGCAAAATCCCTTCCATCCCACAAAGCCCTGCAGGATCAGCAGGATCACACATTCTAGATGGTTACTAAGGCAGTCCAAATGTGTGGACCACTAATGATGATTGCGCAAGCAGGCAGAGAATGGAAACTACCGGGGATAAAAAAAAAAATTAGTTGCAAGCAAGCTAGAAAGAAGAATGAAAGATTTAAATAACTATAAACTTTAAATCAATATATAACCTTGTTGTTATTTGATATAATTTTGTTTTAGCTATCTGCAAGAGTTGGTAAAGGGACAGCTGAGGAATGAGGAATTTGCAAAAAAAGAAAAGGAAAAAAAAGGATGTCCAATCTGTAAAATAAGCAGAATGCAAAAGGGGAAGAAATGGAAATATCTGAGAAACAGAGCGGCGAGCCAGTTTTTGAAAAAAGAAGAAGTATCAAATTAGTTTTAATTTGGCATTGTGTTCTAAATTCAAAAAATGAATACAAATTAATTGGCAACAAAAAATGTTTGGAGCACTGGATGAACCCTAACGCCATAAAAATCAGGGATTCTCAGATTGTGTTATAAAGTCTCTTACTGGGCTGGCGACCTCTTTATATGACTGAGGAGTTCCCTGTGTCCTCTGTCGCAAACATAAAAATAAATAAATATGCAGTGCATGGAACCTAGTTTGTAAAATCTTTTTCTTTTCCTTTTGTGGAGTCTACCTCCATGTGGATTGTCTGCCTGACATGTTAAAACTGAGTGGGATGTATGGATGTATGCATGCCCATTCCTCTGCTATGAAATATTTCAAGATGACCAGACAATATGACAAAAGAATTGTTATCTCCGATTCTAATTTGGGAAGCGGACACTGTCAATTACACCATGAAAATGAAATTATACACTAAACCTAAATATATCTTTCCAGGAAATAAGACACAGTGATTTTAATGGACTCTAGGACGAAGGTGTCAGCATTTTGGCCTATTGCCATAGCTAGATTATACCTCTAATCCACTTACCTGTAATTTTGAGATACAGTGAATGTAGACACTCACTACATCCTAATTGTCTTCAATGCTGAATCCATTGTTCAGTTACAGGGGTAGCACTGAGAGAAATTTATATTATCTGGGAAGTTTGAGGCACACTCAGATGGTACCAGAGGCTAAGTCTGATTGGTAGGTTTGATTGTTCCAGGTAACCCAACAGGAGATTTAAAAACAGCTACATAAATATATACTGTAGTACAGAGATGTGAAACTGTTGCTCAACAAGCATAACCCTAGAGTGGAAACTTAACTTCATGTGCAAATTATGCAGTTCTTGCATTTTGGCAAAAAATAGCCTAATTTTGGACCTCCTAGGATTTAGACTGCAACTGTTTCTTCAGAACTGGTAGAGTGTACAGTTTGTATGTAGTGTGTATGCAGCCAAGAAGAAACAAATACAGGCTTCCATGTTCCCAGTATTCTCCCTGTACCTTTTCTTCCATTAATTTAGGTTTATCAAAGCAATGAAGACTCTTGGCCCCCCATTCGTTATCCCATTTGGATGGAGCAAATATTGCTCAAATACTACAAATTATAGATTTTGTGATGTGGCTCAAAGCACTTCAGTACACTGTGGAAACTAAAAAAGGGAATTTTTTTTACAAGAACTACTTTTGACTGGCATTGTACAGCCAGGTACTGTGAAAGGTTTCCTCATTTACACATCTAAATCCTGAAGGGCAAGAGAATATTATGTTAATCTGCTTCCAGGCAGGCTGCCACTAAGAGCTGGTCTAGAATGGAAACTATTTCTTTCTAAATTCTGTTTTACATTACAACTGCAAAAATGGAGTACACATGCGTGTACACACAACAATTTAGTATATGCATCATCATTTCTGTGCTAAATGGTGTGTTTCCCCCGAATTTGGTTTTCTTTTTTAAGGATTTGTCTGTGGTACATCTAATTCCTCATACTAGGTAAAGGTAAAGGAACCCCTGACAGTTAAGTTCAGGCGCAGATCACTCTGGGGTTGCGGCGCTAATCTCGCTTTACTGGCCGAGGGAGCCGGCGTTTTGTCCGCAGACAGCTTCCGGGTCATGTGGCCAGCATGACTAAGTCGCTTCTGGCGAACCAGAGCAGTGCACGGAACCGCCATTTACCTTCCTGCCAGAGCGGTACCTATTTATCTACTTGCACTTTGATGTGCTTTCGAACTACTAGGTTGGCAGGAGCAGGGACAGAGCAACAGGAGCTCAGCCCACCGCGGGGATTCGAATAGCTGACCTTCTGATTGGCAAGCCCTAGGCTCTGTGGTTTGACGTGGCTAATTCTGGTTTGAGCACCACTGAAAGGACGTTAATAGAAATAGTATTTCACAGATTGTTGGTTGAGCCATTTCATGAAAAGTGGCATTTTTGTTGTTGAAGGAGAGAGGAACCAGGTTGAAAAGGGCAGTGGGTTGAGATACGACCAAAAGCAGGTGCGGGAACTCGCTCTCTTGCATTCTAAGATTATGGCAAAGCAAGTTTTTGTTTACTGGTTTGTAGCAAAAGGATAGGGTTAGCATGCGGAATCGCATACCCTACAACATTTCTCCACTGAAAATAGGGACGTACTATTCAACAACAACAACAACACCTTGGAAGTTGAACAGAATCCATTCTGGAAGTCCATTCAACTTCCAAAACATTCAGAAACCAACATGCAGCTTCTGATTGGCTGCAGCAAGCTCCTGCAGTCAATTGGAAGCCGCGCTGGACATTTGGCTTCCGAAAATTGTTTGAAAACGGAAACACTCACTTCTGGATTATAGATCATTCGGGAGTTGATTTGTTCGGGAGCCAAGGCATTTGAGATCCAAGGTATGACTGTGATAATAATCTTACTATTTATACCCCACCATCTGATTGGGTTGCTCCAGCCACTCTGGGTGGCTTCCAACATATATAAACACAAAACAAAACAGTAAACATTAAAAAGCTTCCCTATACAGGGCTGCCTTCAGATGGCTCGGGGGTCGGATAACTCCATACCCGCCAACATTTCTCCGATGAAAATAGGGATGTCCTAAGGAAGAGCGGGACATTCTGGGAGCAAATAAAAAAAAGCCTGGATGGCTTCTGTAAATCTGGGAATGTCACTGGAAAATACGGACATTTGGCCTCGGTCCAGTATACCTGAAGGAGTGTCTCCACCCCCATCGTTCTGCCCGGACACTGAGGTCCAGTACCGAGGGCCTTCTGACGGTTCCCTCGTTGCGAGAAGCCAAGTTGCAGGGAACCAGGCAGAGGGCCTTCTCGGTGGTGGCGCCTGTCCTGTGGAACGCCCTCCCATCAGATGTCAAAGAGAAAAACAGCTACCAGATTTTTAGAAGACATCTGAAGGCAGCCCTGTTTAGGGAGGCTTTTAATGTTTTATTGTTTTATTTCATTTTTCTGTTGTAAGCCGCCCAGAGTGGCTGGGGAAACCCAGCCAGATGGGCGGGGTATAAATAATAAATTTATTATTAATTATTATTATTATTATTATTATTATTATTATTATTTGGAGGGATTATCTGGGATAGAGGAAAGATAGGTCTAAGGAGACGCAGCAGGAAACAAGAGCGTAGCACAGTGGTACCTCGGTTTATGAACACAATTGGTTCCGGAAGTCTGTTCATAAAATGAAGCGTTCATAAAATGAAGCGAACTTTCCCACTGAAAGTAATGGAAAGTGGATTAATCTGTTCCAGACGGTCCACGGAGAACTTAAACTGAAGCATTCATAAACTGAAGCAAACTTTCCCATTGAAAGTAATGGAAAGTGGATTAATCTGTTCCAGATGGGTCCGCGGCATTCATAAACCAAAAATTCATAAACCGAGGTGTTCGTAAACCAAGGTTCCACTGTACTCACAAATTTAAATCTCACTGACCAATAAACCATGACTTGAAACTTTGGGGACAAGAAATCTAAGCGCAGTTTCCCTGCCTTTCATACTCACAGTTGCCATGCGAAATACTGATTGGTTCAGGATCTTCTGGGAAATCAGCCCCAGCAAAGTGTAGCAGTGTGAAATATAGCAGCAAGGCTTCTGACCTCATAGTAGTTCAGCTGGGAGACTATATCTTCAATTCACCCTGTGAAAGACAAACGAGGGCATAAGAGCTTTCCATCAACTCGCATTTAGCCACTACAAACAAAAATAGGCCTTGGACAGCCTACAAGGAACAAAGGGGGCTCTCCTGCCCTTCAAGGCATTCACTATAAAATAATAAATATGTTCATTTCGGAAGAAGAAAAACCACCCTGACAGCAGGCCTCATTGGGCTCTAACATATAGTGGCACCAACATCTTTTTTTTTAAAAAAAAAGACTTGAAAATGCTGCAAGCTATCAGTGAGTACGTTTGCTTCCTCTCCTTGCTGCTGGTTTTTACTCGGCTGAAAAAACAACAACACCTTTTGTCCTTCGACACCTAGTTCTCCCTAAGAACTGGGTTTCGATTATATTTGTATTGATGACTTAAGTAATTACATCATGAATACATTAGCTTTGATTGAATAGTTATGACACTGACGCCCCACCTTTCCTCGTCATCCCCATTACTGTATACCCGTACAACAATCCTGTAAGGTAGGACGGGCCGAGAGGGAGTGGCTGGCCCAAGGGACACCCAGTGAGCTTCATGGCCCAGTGGGAATTTGAACCACGCTCCTCCAACACTTTAACCACTACACAACCCTGGCTCTTTGAGAGGCGGGGCAACATTTGATTTAAACCGCTGTGCCATTTCACTCTGCTAAGTAGGATTCACACAATTTTATGGTGAATTGTTGAAACTTTTTTCATCTTCTGTATCTGTTTTGAAACCCCACTAAATGCACAGCTTAGAGTACACGGTGTTAAGCAGCATATAAAATGGGTCAAACAAACAAACAAAAATAAATGTTTCCCCATACAAACAAAAAAAAGCTGTCTACACAGAAAACTAGATGGCAGGAGCTTAGATTATCTCCTGAAGGCACATACTGCAGCAATGCTGCTAAAATTTAAACTGGGTCTGGGTCTGGGTAGGGAACCAACAGGGAACTCTTATGTATGACGACCTGTGGTCCAACATGGAAGGAAGGTTGGAAATAAATGTAATATGTAATAAATGCATTTTAGAAAGAGACTATGCTTTGTTCCTTCCATGTTCAGGTCACATATACAATCCTGTGAGTGTGCAGTGTTATATAGCACTTAGATGAGACACATCTAAATACACTGATCGCTGACCAAAGTTTTAGGCAAATGCTCCTTCTTCTAGGTAGGGATAAGATGGCTCAGCTCATAAATTAAAAACACTACACATTATTTAGGTTTATCAAGGGATTAAGGGACCTTCCAGGAGAATGATTCATAGTCACACGAGTTGTAAATCAAGAACAGCAACATGGGGAACAGGGCATGATGGAGCACAGTGAATGTGTCATGAGACTATACCATAAAAATATGAACTCATAAATTTAGATACTATAAAAACCAATGCTCCAAATTGCAGTAAAACTCCCTAAAAGCAGTAACTTCACTCTCATCTCCCACCTGCTGGATTCTAGGCATGTATTCTTCTTCTCCCCCCCCCCACTGTTAAATAAAAATAATTTTAAAAAGCAGAAAACTTTTGATTCAGTGAAAGGATGGGGGTCCCCCCCCCACAACACAGAAAATATCCCATAATTCCCAGGCAAATTTCACAGAGGTGCTGCTGACCTACAAGATAAATCAGTGTAAAAGCAGGGATTTCTTTTCACCCTTTCCAGAATTCCAAACCTTTGATGCTGGCTGCCAAAGATTATCTTTTGGAACAAAGCTATTTTGCTGTAGCCAGTCCATGATTTACGCAAAGACAGTCAAGCTTTGTAACCAAAGACGGCTTTTGAAAGTCCATTTGGCAAACAAAGTGCTAACTCGCCCTTTTGAAACACCATTTAATATTAGAGACCTATATGTCCTTTCCTCATGCCAAGAAAAGCATTAACAAGCCCTGAGTGTTTCATTTCAGAGTGTAATTTCACAATTGGTTCTTAATCATTTATCCAGTTGGAAACACTGTAGTAATTAATTCTGAGATCCAGATATATACTTTTAAAACAAAACATTACATTCTATTACAATCAAGGAGGTGGGACAGCTGTTCCGTAGTATGCCACTGGGAACAGGCAAGATAAATTACTGTGCTTGCTACGTGCTTATTTTTATTTGAACATACAGCTTTTAAAAAGTCTGATTTTATATGTTATCTCTGAAATTGAACATCAACCTCTGAGCCAATGGGCTGTGTCCAATGGTAGTCCTGCTCAGAGTAGACACTTTGAAATGAATAGACATAACTAACTTAGGTCTAGGGACCCAGGTGGCGCTGTGGTTAAACCACTGAGCCTAGGGCTTGCTGATCAGAAGGTCGGCGGTTCGAATCCCTGTAACGGGGTGAGCTCCTGTTGCTTGGTCCCAGCTCCTGCCAACCTAGCAGTTCGAAAGCACGTGAAAGTGCAAGTAGATAAATAGGAACCGCTACAGCGGGAAGGTAAACGGCGTTTCCATGTGCTGCTCTGGTTTGCCAGAAGCGTCTTTGTCATGCTGGCCACATGACCTGGAAGCTATACGCCGGCTCCCTCGGCCAATAATGCGAGATGAGCACGCAACCCCAGAGTCGGTCACGACTGGACCTAATGGTCAGGGGTCCCTTTACCTTTACCTTACCTAACTTAGGTCTATTACTTTCAATGGATCTACTCTGAGTAAACCTTATTTAACTACAAACCAATAAACTTTGGTTCTAGTTACAGCCATGTTGGTCTGCCGTAGTCGAAACAAAAAATTGAAAAATTCATTCCAGTAGCACCTTAGAGACCAACTATGTTTGTCATAGGTATGAGCTTTTGTGTGCATGCACACTTCTTCAGATACACTGAAACAGAAGTCACCAGACCCTTGTATACAGTGAGAGGGTGGGGATACCCACACCAGCTAGTAGCACCAGGTATGAACATACAGAAGAAAAATGATATATAATGAGTTGGAAAAAAAAATGTTTAAAATAACTTTTTCTTTTAACCCCCCCCCCCAAAGCATTTCTTTTAGGAATCCTAGGTGCCAAAATCCCAAGGGAGCAGAAAGGACTATTTATGTATGTGACCACGGCTGTGCAGATGTTATTGGCCCAGAGATGGAAAGAAGATAAAGTCCCTACCAGAGAAGAATGGCAGATTAAGTTGATGGCTTATGCTGAAATGGCAAAAATGAGCTGAAGAATCAGAAATCAGGAAGACCAAAATTGTAATAAGGAAAGGGGAAAATTTATAATTTATCTTAAAAACCAATGTGAACAGCTAAAACTGTTAGTAGGATTGGAACAACACTTGTAGTTTAATGGCAAATTTTGGACAAAACGGAGATGTAAAAGATTTGGATTATAAAAAAAAAAAGATGCAGGAAGAAATGATTAACAATAGGACCCACCAAGGGGAGGAGGGAAGTCCAGGAGATTCTTTGGAATCTGTTTTTATGTTGCATGTTGGATATGTGATTGTAAAACTTTACTCTGAAAACCAAATAAATTTATAAATATATACAAAAGAAAATACAGAAGAAAAAGTGCTGGATTGTCATATTCTACACGAGAAAGCACACTTGTTTATAAACTTCTAAGCCCACTTTCTGCCAAGTATCTACCTTAAAGCAGCATGCAAAATGAGAACAGGCAGGCAGCATAATACTTGGGGATATTAACCGTCTGTTGCCAATTTGGCTGGGGAGGGATAGGTACCCAGCATGCAGACCACTGTGGTGGACACTGCATGCATGGTGGGTATAGCATTGTAACAACAGGCTCTACCCCTTGACCTCTGTAAAAGTTTTATCCCTCTCTAATAGAATCTAGAATTGTGAGATCATTCTAGTCGAACCCGGATAATAACGCTAGACCTCCAATGAAGCTGAATGCTGGGAGATTTAGGACAGATAAAGGAAGTTATTCATGCAGCACATAGTTAAAAGGATGGCACTTGCTCCCACAGGAGGCAGTGATGGCCACCAACTTGGATGGCTTTAAAAAAAGAGGATTACTGTATAAATATTCGCAGTAGCCGCAGCTATCAACAAAGAGCTATCTCCCTCCACTGTTAGAAGGAAGCTGCCTCTGAATAAAAGGTAAAGGACCCCTAGATGGTTAAGTCCAGTCAAAGGCGACTATGGGGTTGCGGTGCTCATCTCACTTTCAGGCCGAGGGAGCCAGCATTTGTCCACAGACAGATTTCTGGGTCATGTGGCTTCTGGTGCACAGGACACCGTGATGAGTGCTAGAGTGCACAGAGACACCTTTACCGTCCCAGTGCAGTGATACCTATTTATTTGTGTTGGTATGCTTTCGAAGTGCTAGGTTGGCAGGAGCTGGGACAGAGCAACAGGAGCAAGAGTCTCAGTGGTTTAGACCACAGCGCCACCCGCGTCCCAGCCTCTGAATACCAGTTATTGGGAACCGCTGGTGGGCAGAGTGTTGTTGCACTTGGGTCCTGCTTGCAGGCTTCCCACAGGAATCTGGTTGACCTCTGTGAGCATAGGATGCTGGGCTAGATGGGCCATTGGCCTGATCCAAAAGGCTCCCCTTATGTGCACCTGTAACTTAGCCACACATGTTAAAATTGGACTTTGAAGTGTCTGTAAATGGGCAGTAGGGTCCTCTAGTATTTCATCAAAGTTAAAATGTAACTGCACAAAATAAAAAGGGAAAGCTGAAATGCATTTAAATAGTAATGGTTCATTAAAACTAAGAGGAGCTGAAGATGGCATTTTTGAAAAGCAACAACCAAGTTTTATTAAACGTTTTAAACATAAAACACGATAAAAATCACACTAATCTAGAAATGAAAAATAGAAAAAAGCAAAAAGAAGGAAAGGAATGAAAGAAGGAAGGACGAAGAGATAGCAGAAAAGAAGGAAAGGAAATTACGGAGCCCTCCATCCAAATTAAATCTTAACCCTTATTCCACACACAGAAGAGTGAATCCTACCAGCTCTCATCTGGAAGTTTTTTCCCAGCCTCCCACCTTGGGAGATACTCTCTACCCTGCCCCTCACACAGGGCCCTTTGAAGATGGAATTTTTAGAATTAAGTATCATAATCGGTCAACCTTTTTTCTTCAACCTCTGTGAGTCCATTTCAGGATAATTCAATTAAGTACCATTTCCCCATAACCCTTAAGCAATTTGGACAAACCTGCAGCTATTCTAGAAATACAGAAGAACAGCAGCTTATCTAGGAGAAATGCATCAAGCTGTTGAGCTTTTTCACCCACAGGACTAGGCTGATCATTCAAACTGAGCATGGCTCATGGCAAGTCTCTATAGCAGAAAAAGAGATGCTTTATGCTGCTCCCTGTCACCACACCATCAACTACCTAACTGCGCGCGTTCTATGAGGAGAAGCTTTGAAACAGAGCTGATAAATCTTGGCCTCCCCACTTTAGGGATTTATAAAGAAAAACCAGTTGTGTGTGATATATCCTGCTCCGTTCTTCTTGCTCAACTTTCTGCAGTTTTGTGCAAACATGTTGAAAAGGCAGCTTCCAACTAAAGTAATTACTTGCATTGCATAGTGTGCTTAGTTTGCCCTTTCTCTTAGTATCATTTAACTAAGAGCTATTTCACACATTATGTAGTTTCAGGTGTATGTGCATATTATGCAGCGGCAAACCCAGATTTGCCACCCACTATAGACACTTCTCCGGGAGCCACAGCCAAACAAAGCTCCCTGAGGAGTACAACATTTGTGTCTGCAAACATGCTTCTTCCATTCATGTTTCTAGCTGTGCACCTAGGATGTTTTAAGTGTGCATTTAAAACTGTAAAGTGCGAAGGAGTTCCAGCAGGAATCTTTCTTTATGTAAGTGTGAGAAAAGGAAAACAGATCGAACTGTTCACAGTTTGCCAGCTGCCTTCCGCTTAGTGTAATTTCAGATACACCTGGGCCTACGGGGCTTGGGTGGCATTCCTGTAAAATGAATAGAGAGCAGGTGTTTAGAGAGAAAAAGCTCAAAGGTAGAAGAACCAGTGGCCCTCCAGGTGTTAAGACCAATGGTAAACGATGATGGGAGTTCTAGTCCAGTAACATCTCAAGGACCACAGATTCCCTTCTAACTCTCTTCTATTCTCTATAAGGCACTATTCTACTACTATCACAGTACTGTATTCTCTGAAAGCCGCAGGTGACCTGGGCCCATTGCACTGTTCCAGAACCATCTTGGTCATAGTCTCAGGAAAGTGCAAAGTGATTTGCTAATGGAGTTCTGTACAAAAGAAATCCATTTCTGCTATATTCCCTCCTCATCAGATTGCAGCAGCTTCCTACCGACTTTATCTGAAAATAGATCAACTGAAATGAATGGACCAAACTTAGACCTTTCCACCAATTCTAACGTGTCTACTCTGAGCTAAACATAATTGAATACCACCCTTTGGCTTGAATCCTGGGAGTGATATTTTGATGTAAAGCACAGGTGCTTTTCAGGGGGGAAAAAGAGGGCAGAAGAGGGGCATTTGGGCAAATCCTTGGGTTTTTGCATACATAGTTGAAACATACTGCACTCTGTAAATACAATAAATTGTAATGCTTTTAATCTAGATTTGAAGTCACTTGTCATCCCTACGCAAACATTTTACTCACGAATTCACAGTGTTTAAGCAACTACACACTTCCAACATCACGTGTGCCAATGAGCCTCTCTCCTGGTCCCCATGCATACACCATGAACACATGTAGGGAATGGGTCTTTGCATGTGAGCTCACTCTCTGCAGATGTTTGCACTGTAAATAGTTGGGACTTACAAGCATAACAAAGCTAGTTCCTAATGAAATGCATGCACACCTGTCGGAGCATAACTAGCCAGTTGGTAGCGCCCAGCTAACAGAAGTAAACTCTGGTAAAGATCAAAGGTATTATTGAAGGTTGTTATAATTCCTTTGGAAAATGTGAATCTATCAGTTGGTACAAGGCAGCTTACTCTTCTAAAAACAAACAAAAACTTTTGCATATTTTTCTTTAGGAATTGAGAAAAAAATAATTCAAATTTTTTAAAAAGAAAAAGAAAATCAACCTGCAAGCAGTTTTTGGCACTTGAGAGAATTTTTATACTGCAATCCTATGCATGTCTACTCAAAAAAGTAAGTCCCATTGACTTTTGTGGGGCTTAAGTGAGCACAGGATTGCGCAACACAACCCTACGCATTAACTCACAACTGAGTTCCATATTGTTCAATCCAAGGTATGTAGAGGATTGTGTTTTAAGAGGGTTTAGGATTGCAGTCTTAGTAGGTTTAAGAACTGGGCTAGACAGCTTTCTGGTACTTTCTATGCTCTTCCTTTCATGTATTTAAAATTATTAGAGTTTATAAAGAAATTGTCTGTTTTCTTGACAGTCTAGAATTGTTATAAATAAAACATTGTGCGTGTTTATACTGAGTGTTCCTTGTGACGTGAAGAGAATTTAAGTAAGAACACCGAGTTGGCTTGTTGGACCATATCAAAGCTGCATCTAGTCCAGAACTCACTCTAGCTGTGAACAGCTTAATGACAACACCAGCAGCAAAACAAAGCAGGGCAAGTGCTATCTCCTATAACTGGTTTTTAGAATCTGGATCAAAGGCATACTCTCCTGAATATGGCTATTCCATTTCAGCCACTATGGTCAAAAGTTACTGATAAGTGTTACTGTCTACAACATGTTGGTCTAATCATTTTTTTAAAAGAGCTTTCTAAGCTAGTGACCACCACCACCACCACATCGTATAGCAACAAACTGTGCATGTTAGTTATGCGTTAAATGAAGAATGTGGCCTTTCGTTTGGCGCCTATTGCAAATCAGTTTCATTGGATAGCCTCTAGTGTTTTGCAAGATAATAGTTTCTACGGATTGTACTAACCCAACCATAATTTTATAACACTTCTTTAAAAAATAAATAGGAGGCTTTTCCGCCATAAATATATTTTTCCACCAGGGAGAAATGGTTTTCGGCGGGGAGACTGTAAAAAAAAAAAATCTTATCCAGCTGTCGAAGATGGACTGTGGGCCAACACATCCATCTGGATCAAATGGTGATTCAGTGCTCCTCTTTGCAAAAGGGAACACTTAGACAGGTGCAAGGACAGCTGCATAGTTATCTCTGCCAGAACACTCCTCTGCATGGTGCCATGGAATGTTGTACACAAGGCTCCAGAAGCATGAGAACCAACACAAAATGTAAGGGCTTTCTAGGTAAGCACACTTGGGAACCGATTCCCTAGATCTGTCCAAACACTTCCCACTGAACGCAGCCAATGGATCCCCCCCCCAGTCCTACATCCCCTGTTCCTTACGGGAAGCATTACAGCTTTAGCGTAAATATTGGATACAGTTAGCGAAGTAGAACTTTTGTTGAATATGAAAATCAAACACCTCCTTTAAATCAAGTGTTCCTTTAAACAGTGGCTGAATTGGGATATCATGGTAAACGATGGCTTAATGATAGATTCGAGTTTGTAGAAGAATGTTAAAGTGAGGTTAAAATAAATTTAAAAATTAAAAAAAATGTCCAGTAGCACCTTAGAGACCAACCAAGTATGTTCTGGGTATAAGCTTTTGTGTGCATGCACACTTCTTCAGATACACATGAAAGCTTATACCCAGAACCAACTTACCTGGTCTCTAAGGTGCTACTGGACAATTTTTTAATTTCAACAAAAACAGAAACACATTAGCAGCTCTGGTTTTCTACCACCTGTTACCTGGGGTTTAGGGGTGATGGAGATGTTGCAGTGAATGTCCATGGGCACAGAAGGAACCCGTGGCGCTTGGAAGCTAGTTTACTGAATCTGTTGCACATAGTAGTTACACCATGCCAAATATGGTGTATAGAAACTTCCAGAAAGCAAAACACCTCAGCTGTTACTCTTATTGGATGGTTTTTTTAACATACACATGGGAAATCCAATCATGGATTTCCCATCATCTTGTCTAATTGAGCTCAAAGACCTAGAACAGTTCCTCTAATATTTATACCTCTTAAATCACACTGAATATTGATTAATCCTCGCCTGCATATGTAGCCATATGTAAAGGAGAAGAAAGGTTTTGTTACTAGTCTTAATATGTTAGGAGGGTTAGTAGATAGTATGGTTCGTGCTGATCCTCTTCTTATTTTAATTCCTTGTTCCAGGAATCAAATATGCAAAATACGTGGTATGCCTAATGGTTTCTTTGAACAAATATAGTTTCAAGCAGGAAATGTAAAGGCTGACAGAGATTCCTGCCCTGCAGCTTTTGACAACTGATGTCAAAATGTAGCTCAAAGCAAAAAAAAAAAATTGCCGCACATATTTCTCCCATCAATATCCTAAGAAATGGATGATCCGAAGTTTCGGAAAAAATACTCTTCCTCAGGTGTGCACCCTTTACAATATCAGCTGGTAGAAGGGCAAAGAGCCCATTTTCCTGTTAGCATTGCCCCTATATTTCTATACAATACAGCTGAAGCCAAGAAGGTTCTTGCATCCCATTTACAATAAAGGTTGCAGTCGGAATCAATAGTCCAGAGTTCCTAGCTCCCTGAGTTCTATCTTCTCCCTGACAGTGCCATTTCTTAACATGTTTCAGTTACTAGACAATGTCACATAGGCCAATGCAAACGCTGCCTTCAACTATTCTTCATGCTTTCCAGTGTCCTCCTACTGACATTATCAAGAGTGCTGATTTCTATGAAATACAATTTCCTTGCTAAATTTTGCTTGCAGATAAAACATGTTATCTTTGTTCCTCAGCAGGACGCATGAGGTTGGCAATCTGTTTTTGTGCATCAGTCGTGCATGTAACCCAACCCAAAGCAGGTACTACTTTATGTTAGATTTAGTTCCTGCGTCAACAATGCAAATATGGGAAGTTGAACGTTCATACTATAAATGTGTCATAGTACCAGTAAATCCCTAGTCATCTTTAGACTGAATTTTTTTTGTGGGAAATGTGCATTATTATTTTTTGCTGGGAAGCAGAATCTTTAATTTGTCCCTTAAGTCGTTTCCATTCTTATCTGACACATTTTCTAAATAAAGCAAAATATATCCTAGCATAGTATGTCCCTCAGGAACAGCTGGTATCTTTAGTGAGCAATGCATGGCAACGGTGAAGCAAGTAAACAATGCTGAATCCAATTAAAAATTATGGTAAAAGAATCTTAACCTAGATCAACCAAAACCCCTCATTTTGTGTGGAGCAGGTCCTGTTTGTTTGCATATGTATACTGCAACTGGACTTTGGACGTACCTATTAAAAAGGCACAAAGAAGGTTGGAATGGTAGGCTCAGAAAAAAACATGAACGCTCTACAGGGACCTGGTCACTAGAGTACTCTCCTAATTCCACATAGTTCCAGATGTATCAGATGCTCTAGTCTGCCAACCAAGCAGTTTATCTCATTACTGGTCAGACTCAACAATAATTTGATTTATTTGGATGTGATCTCATGACTGGTGTTTCTGGTTGGATGTATAATCATAGGGTACAATGCTATCCAACTGAAAAAGTAGCTTTGCGAGCTGAGTTGAGACGGGCTGCGACCAGGTCCCAGACAACAACCCCAGCTACTGCAGCATCTTCTGATATTTTTGTTGATGGCCCAAATCGAGCACCGTGGCAATGAAAGCAAGTTCTGAAGGAATGGATGTTAACGGTCAACTTGAGTGTGGTGCCCACACAACAGTGTTTGAACAGCAAGGGGATCACTCGAAGTGTTCCAGCAGCAAAACAGATAAAAGCAGATGTAACCATTTCATTATGTGTTGCCTCAGAAGACCCAATATTTGTGTCTACTTGATCTGCTGTGGCACCTGTAGTGTTGGTGGCATTCCTCCACACCCCGGTCAGTGCTCAGAATAGATGAATGTCCCATGCCAGGACACTTTCAATTCAATGTTCTAGGCCAGCTGTGTCACATTTTTACCTGGAACTGTGGATGCATAAAAGCAGTGAAGCTATAAAGAGTTGCCTTACACAAAGGCAGTGTCCCCTCTGGCTCAATACTGTCTGGTCTAATAGACAGCAAGTTTTGAAAGCAGCTTTCTGGAATCTGACATGCCATTTGCAAAGCTAAGCTGAGCAGGGTCCGGTATGGTTTCCAATTGGGTGGGAGGCTGAGTGCTGAGTTTCCTGCATTGTAGGTGGTTGGACTAGATCAGGCACCCCCAAACTGCGGCCCTCCAGATGTTTTGGCCTACAACTCCCATGATCCCTAGCTAACAGGACCAGTGCTCAGGGATGATGGGAATTGTAGTCCAAAACATCTGGAGGGCCAAAGCTTGGGGATGCCTGGACCAGATAATGCTTGGGGTCCAACTCTATGCACCCTGTGTGCATTGCCATCATGCAATGTTTATGAACATATAAAGTTGTTGTATACTGTACCAAGTTAGATTAAAGATCTATCTAGGCCAGTGCTCTCCACTGAGATGGCCTGTGGTTGCCCAACATCTCAGACCATCTGAGATTATGTAAATAGTAGGAACTGAGCCTGGGATGTAATGCAAGGTATGTACTCCACCACTCACTGAGCTTTGCAGTAATAATGTAGAACTACTCACAGGGAGAGACAGTTTGTATGATTCCAGAGTGTTGTGAGAACGCCCACACTATCCTAGATAAAGCACAATTGACCCAAAGTGATCTTTGGAGAAAGAGAAAGAGCATAAGAGAACAGACAGACATGTCTTATTATTGAGCTCTGACCCCTTCTCCTAGCAATTTTGCAAAACATTTGCAAATGTTTACAATGGATGCAAAATCCTTAACTATATCTCCTCTCTTGCTGAAGATAAACAGAACAGATTACTGGATGTAATCTGTTTGAACGGTTGCATTGCCATAATGAATTCACAGACCCAAAGAGCGTTGGCTTCACCATAATAAATTGCAGTTATTAAGGTGTTAAATGAATCAGATTTTAACTAAAAAGTTATAATCATAATGCGTCCAAATGACGTATCTCCTCTCACAGGCAGAAGTTAACATTAACTACAAGATGGAAAAAAACCTCACTCTTTGCAAATTATCAGGCAATGAAAGGCTGGAAACAAGCAAATGTTTGAATTACTTTATCCTGCTGTTCTGAGCCTTCTTTTCACAATATATAGAACCAGTTGTGCTGAATAAAATACAGTGGCCATATGCCCGTTATTTCTAAGCACTGCCATCATCGCAGATTTGTGGACCACATTTGTTTTAATGTCTGTGCTTCACTTTTCAAACAGTGACTGAAGTTTCTACCTTAAGGGGAAGATGCAACTTGAAAGCCTTTGATTTCTAACTCACATCATCTGTGACACACACTTTATTCTGCCACTCATAAAGTTCCAAGACTTGTTTCTTTCTATTGTCATCATGATACAGCTTTGAATCCAGATTTCTTAGATGTCAACTTCCTTATGCTGAGGAACCGCATGAAATTTGCTGCTGGAGATCAACTAGGCGCTACAGAAGCAGAGACTAGAATTAACTCAATGAGTCAAATATTTCAAGTGCCAGGAAAAGTCAATGGGATGAATTAATTTAGATCTTTCAGACTTCGCCGCATAATTCCAACATATGACATAGTGACCTGGTTTGGATAGAATGCTAAACAATGTTTTAGTGTTACGTGCATTTGCATCGTCCCTTCTGCTCTAGTATAGCCAAAAGATTGGAAGCTTGAATTTCCACTTTCAAATAACCATGGTCCATGCTTTTATGCAACTAGAGCGTGCCGGAGCGCAGTTTCGGCACCTCTTAGGTAAGCACCATCACGAGCTGGCAATCCCTCCACCCGCTTCTTGCCTTTACATACTTATGAGAAGCCCAAAACAAACATTTCAAGTCAAAATGCAAGCTGGCCAGTGTATGCTAGTCAACATTATTTTTTAGATCTATGACTCTGCCAGGCTCATAGCAAGGGGGCGGGGGCAGGGCCAATTTGTATTTCCTTTACTTCAATCCATCTCCTGTGTAGCAGTGGCAGACTTTAAGCTTTCAAGCCAGGCCTCTACTGTTGCACATATACCGTGTTTCTCCCAAAATAAGACACCGTCTTATATTTATTTTTCCTCAAAAACAACAACACGGTGGCTTATTTTAAGGGGGTGTCTTGTTTTTTAAAAATTAAGTATGGTACATTAAATTAAGTATGGCCCATCTCTATGGCTTATTCTCGGGGTATGGCTTATTTTCGGAGAAACATTGTATGTGTTAGCGCGAGGGCCCTTCAGAGCCGCCCGAGCCATCCGCCTGAATTCAAGAGAACGAGGGAGGCGGGCACATTTACTTGACCTGCACCAAAACCAGGGACGATTCGCAAACCAGCTAGGGAGACAGCAGGCCATAGTTTTTAGCACCTACGTAGGGGGTGAACATGGCTGTTGTCGAATCGGCATCTGTTCACAGCTGCCCCAAGTCGCCACAAGCAACTTACTGTAACAACTTCATGGTGAGTTGTGGCACCTATTTTTATTGAAAAAAGCACTGACCATGGTTTATTGCTATACATAAACCTGTTGTTGATCCTAACTATGGTTTAATGAAAGAAGCCAGGATTGCAAACCACTGTTTGATGTTAAATTGTTTTTTTTTAACCACAATTATGTCTAACTACAGTTTGTCTGGATTCCGACATAATGATAAACTACTGTTAGAAGCTTGTTCATTTTATGCTAAATCTGAACAAGAGGCCAGTGCAGTTGTTGAATTCCAGGGTAAAAAGACACCCAAAGCAGGAATGAATTCGTATTTGTGTGTGTGTGTGTGTGTGTGTGTGTGAAAGAGAAGGCTGGGAAAGAGGTTCAGCAGCCATGTGCCTCAAGGCCAACAATAAACTGTGTTTCTAAGGGGGACAAAATTTACAAAGGCATGAGCCAGAAGAGAAATTAATATGCATATACACATTTGTTTGGCCCTCAGACTCAGGGTTTATGAATGCCATTCTTACAGTCTAGCAATCTAAGCACCATTGCTAATTTTTTGTACTCCTGGGCATTCTGCCAGCATTGCATGCCTGCCACTTCACCTCCACTTGGTAGTTTTCTGAATCTGCTGTCACACAAATAATTGTACTTTCTTTTCCACCATGAAAACATGCATTGATACATTTTTAAGTAGTTACCCTGAACTTCCAGTAACTCACCACCTGCCTGCCTCGGGAGGTTGTGGACTCTCCTTCCTCGGAGGTTTTTAAGCAGAGGTTGGATGGCCATCTGCCATGGTGCTTTAGCTGAGATTCCTGCATTGCAGGGGGTTGCACTAGAAAGATTGCCCTTGCGGTCCCTTCCAGCTCTTAAGATTCTCTGATTCTACCTTGCTGTATTTACTTTGTAGTATCCTGGCTGCCATTTGGGGTGGGGGGGAGAACCATGTGAGCACAGTCATACCTCGGTTTAAGTACGCTTCCGTTTGAGAACTTTCAGTTTAAGTTCTCCGCGGACCCGTCTGGAACAGATTAATCCACTTTCCATTACTTTCAATGGGAAAGTTCGCTTCAGGTTAAGTACAGACTTCCGGAACCAATTGTGTACTTAAACCGAGGTACCACTGTACTGGCATTGATACATGAGCTCATCCTCCACACACACACACACACACACACACACACACACACACACACACACACACTATGGATGTGGGTCCGTTGAAGTGCACCTTCTCCAGAGGCGGCAAGAACCAGTACCAATCCAATAATTGTGCACAGCTCTTTAACAAAGTTATTAATAAAAAAATTCCTTCAGTAGCACCTTAAAGGCCAACTAAGTTTTTATTTTGGTATGAGCTTTCATGTGCTCATACCAAAATAAAAACTTACTTGGTCTTTAAGGTGCTACTGAAGGAATTTTTTTTATTTTACTTCGACCCAGACCAACACGGCTACCTACCTGTAACCAAAGTTATTAATGTAAGCAACAAATGCCTCCTTCCAGGCGCTGTGTGTCAGTCCTCAATATTATATTAGAAATTCTGCCTATTAACACGACGACACTGGGTAAAATATACTTTAAATAGGATCTTTACTCTTACTTTCAGTGCAGTGTACGGAAAGGCTGGGTATCACTTTCAGTGGTGATAAGATCCAGAGGTAGGCATCTGGTTACTAAGATACCACAATGACCTCTCAAGTCAAAAGGATGCTCTGATGCATTTACACCTTGCATCATTATACATAAAGCACTAAAAGGTGTCAGACATGTTAGCCTCTGGCGGCTGCCCAGCACTGATGTCCCTTCCAAAGTAAACATTAGGTATCTTTTGCGCCTTGCATATTTTGTGTCTGGGACAGAATGAAAGTAAGAAGAGGGTCGAAATTCCACATCCGTGAAACTGCCCCATGGAAAGCATTTGAAAAACAGGGCTCGTTTCTATTGACTGGACCTTAATTGGAGGGGTAATCTATCAGCCTTTTATAATCAAGACTTATAAATGTTAGAGGAAGTGTATTAGCTTGTTACCTTTGCTTGAAGAAGCACGGCTGAATTGCAAGCAACACAATTCAAGAATATAATCTAACAGGGACCATTATCGCTGGGAAGGGAGATTTCACCAGATGTAATTGCCATTGTATTTTAACGTTTAACATTGTATTTTATTTGCAAACAGATCCCGTAAACAAATGTGAAGTCCATTGGTGGTGGGTACAGTGCTCATCATGGTCACTAATTGCAAACGTCTCCTTCACACCAAAGCACCAGGTAACAAGCTCTCCGTGCTTAAAGAAGTGCCAGAAAACAGTTGTAATTTCCCTACCCTTGGAGAGGTTACTTAAATATCCAATATTGGAACCAGAGCCACATTGAAAATATTTCCCCTTGCTTAACAAGAGAAGTGCATATCACAACAAGACACAACTTTAGAACAGCTTTAGCCCTTGCAATGATGTCTTCTTTATCTTGGGGGTGGGGAGACTCGCTGGTTGAAGAGATAAAAATAGGTCTATTGATTATTTGCGGGCTTCAATAAACCTCTGTCAAGATTCTGAATGGAATGAAGAAACAATGGCGGCAGCAATCACAGCCTTTTGACAAGGGAAATAACACCATCTTAAATACATGCTTGGCTGTTTCATCTCAGGCTGCTTTACATAAAACAGACACACTACAACAACATTAAGCCTTCCCAGTGCTAAATTTGCCTGGAAAATATCTGTGCTAGTCAAATGACCTTCTATGTTCTCCTTTAGAACATGGGGGGGGGGGAAATGTTGCCTGTGTGCCTGCTTCAAAGATATACATAAAACATAACTATGGCTATCATATCTCATTTGTTTTAAATAAGAGCAAAGGAGGGACACAGAAACTTGCTATATCTTTCAAGCGCTGTTCTCATTATGATCTCTTGTGTATTAAACACTTCAGGCCAATGTCCCCCAGTTGGTCAGCACAAGCCTTCCGGTATTAATGTTAGTAGTTCTGCATATCTACGGTAGCTATAATCTCCAGAGCCTGAGTTTTATTTTAGGACCTCTTTTAGGTGGCAGGATTCAGCCATCAAGCTACCGTAGCGCCTCTGAGCGTCTTCCGAGTTTCTTTTATCAATTGTGTAGCGCAACCAGTCCTCAATATATTTGGGGTTAGGAAAAATAGTTTGCAGGCTGGAAGCTGCTAGTTCCATACTTGCTTGTCACAGTACCTCTCGTTTTAGAATAATGGCACCTCTCCAGAAAATTAAGAAATTACTGAATTTCTGTACCATAAACAATTGGGAGGTTCTATGGGGAAACTTTTCTGGAAACACCATTTGTGAAAAACAGAGTTTGCACATAGGTCTGGCACATGCACACTTTGGGAACATAGCCAAAAAAACATTTTACATGTTTTGGCCATTTTTAAAGCTATATTCCATTTCTCAAAGCTAAATTCCAGAAATGCGATAGCTCTTGATTTTGTTTTGTTTTTAGAAGAGTTCTTTGGAATTCCATTAAAAATGAATATAATGTAATGAACAAACAGAGAAATGCAAATCTTCACATTTAAGTCAATTGTTGAGTAATTACAGCACACAGCCCATCTTGTTGCAATTACGGATACCTAATGTTGGCTTATGTTAGTGCAGTTTATTCAGAAAACTGGCTCATCAGCTTGCTTGATTTAGCTTGAAAGAAATAACTTTCTATAGCACGCATTTCAAAAATAATCAGTGTTAGCTTACAAGTGATTGAAACTTTCCATGCATTACCACCACAGTCCAAAGAAAAAAGAAAAAAAAGCTGATCAAAGCTATGCTAACAATCCAATTTTGAAATGTAAATCACAGCTTGATTAAGCCAATCACTCGCCCAATCCACACCCTGGCCTTGCATCCCCCCCCCATAGGAATGATGGCAACATTTAGAGAGGGCAGACCCAAAATCTACTCAAGTAGAGGCAATCTTGCCAATGACAAAAGTAAACTTCAGGCTCACATGCTGAAGTTTGCTCAGCAGAGCTAGGCGCAAAGTCAAGCAAGCCGGATTTCATAAAATGTTTGTCAGGACACCTACATGAAAATAGATATATATGACTTTTCTCTGGAAAGCAAGACAATTTATCAGAGTATGGTAAATCCTGGTCGGCCAAAACTGCAAGTAAGCAAACTGTTCTTGAATAATTGTTTTTAACAAAAAAATATTCCCTTCTAAAGTTGTGGAATTCATTTAATGAGTAGTATCTACTCCGAGCATTAGCAATAACAGAAAAGAATGAAAAAGTGGCATTTTCACTTGAATGAAAGGAAACCGAAAGGCAATCTGTACATGCGTGTAAGTTGAGAGTAATGACAAAAGTGAGAACGCAAAATATTTAACTTTGAAAGGATCTCAAAGGTCATCTAGTCCAATCCTCCACAAATGCAGGAAATCCAGTACAGTGGTACCTTGGTTTTCGAACGTCATCCGTTCCGGAAGACCGTTCTGCTTCAGAAATGTTCAAAAACCACGGCGCAAAGGTAGAATTTCAATTTCAATGAAGAAAATTGAAAAACACGCAGCGGAAGCCATTCAACTTCTGAGGCGCGTTTGAAAATGGAAGCATTTACTTCTGGGTTTCCGGTGTTCGAAAACCGAAACGTTCGGCTTCTGAGACACTTGAAAACCAAGGTACCACTGTACTGCAGTATCTCTGACAGGTGACAATCCAGCCTCTGCTTAGAAACATCTAATGAAGGACAGCCTGCCACTTTCTGAGGCAGCCCGTTCCACTGTCACACAGCTCTTGCAGTCAAGAAAGTTCTCCCTGGTGCTTTGTCTAAATCAAATTTATTGTAATTCGATCCCAATGGCACGGCCGACCCTACGCTCTTGGAGCGACAGAAAACAAATTTGTGTTGTTCTCCACCACCCTGGCAAGTGGCAGTGCCGGCAAAAGAGGAGTGTTGCTCTCTCTCCCCGTCGCCGCACATGAATGGCTTCAAACCTTTTACACATGGTGATCTAGCATGCAACCTCACAGACAGGGAGACCTGGAATTACTCAATTGCTTATTACCCCATGCAATTTCACCCTAAGCGATAGCGGGAGCGAATGTGCCTTAAGGGAAGCTAGGAATAAAGATACGTCTAGGTGCATTATGAATTGCAATCTCCACTTTGGAAAGGTCTGGTTAAGAGCCTAAGTCTGCTGCAAGTGAGAGTCTAAGAAGCTGCAACATCTGAATACACCAATTGGCAATGATGGATGAGCTTACCTTTCTAGTAAGGAAAAGCTTCAAATACATGGAATAATTGGAAGAACAAGTCAATGACATTATTTTCCCCTGCAGAAAATATTCCCTTGCCCTTTCAACAACAGGCAAGGAGTCTCGCAAAGAACATCAGTGAATGTCACCCCAGTGAGTTGGCAGAATGTTCCAAGGTAACAAACAGAAGGACAAACTCAGCTATTTAAATTTTGCTTTTTTTCTGGGAACTCTAACGCTATTATAAGCTCGCACGGTAGACACACCCTGTGACGACTCCTTAGAGACTGGAACAGAGGACATGTACCTTCTAAAGAAGGAAAGGGAAAGTTGCTTATGCTACCTTATTTAAATGTAACAATTCGAGGTCAACCTCTCTTTTTTTGGCAAAGCAAAGCAACAAACAGATTGCAGCATGCATGCAGCTCAAGCAACTGTCATAGCCATCAGAGTCAGGATGAAGCCAGTAGTCAGATCTGACAAGCAAATCAAGATTAAAGGATGGACTGGGAGGCAGGATTAAGTAGCAAGGCTGCTTTGCAGTATCTAAGGTAGACAAATGGGATCAAACGGTGAGGAAATTGTGCTTTTCAACAAATAAGTTGCCCAACTCTGCCTTAAACACTGGAGGACTTAAGAAGGTGTGGATATAGTAAGGGAAGTCTTCAGTAACATGTTGTCCTTAGATGGCGTATGGTTCAGCGCACCCATTCTTTGGTTGTTCTAGTATACTCTACTCTGAATGTAACATTGGAATAAATCTGTTGTTAAAGGGTACTTGGAATGGAGTCTACATGCAGGTCCTTCACAGAAGTGGAACTAATAAGAACAAGACATTGGAATTTAAAGGCCAGAGCAAGCTGTTTGAAACTGGTTTCCATATGCCAATTCTCTACACATGGCCCCCAAATTTATAAGCCTTTAAAGCATGGAATTTATCTCCCTCTATTTTATTCTCTGCACATCACAGCTCCACATGGGCAGTTTCCAAAGAGGGCAGGGAGATTCATAACAATAGTTGAGTTTCATGATGCTAGAGTTTCTAAGTATTACAAGCTAAGTAAGAATTAGTTGCCATGCAAAGACATTTTTAGCAGCAACTCCCTTGGACCAATGAGTGCTCTGGTCCTAATTTTGTTGCATGCTGTTTGTTTTTTCTATAGTATGTGTTTCAAAATTAATTAATTGGTCTATTGACTGAATGCTGAAATTATACTTGTTAGCTGATTACGCCTGTCTTGATTACACCTTCTATAAGAGATTACACGTACACTAGGTGTAGGGTGGAAATCATTGCTGCAACTCAGCTTAGCAATTAGTTTTCAACATGTTATTTTGGTGTAGTCACTTTGTTGACTAATCTAAGTACTCTATTGACAACTAGCTAATCCTCCTTGATTAGAGAAAAAAAGACATATTTGAGAGAATGAGGGGTAGGCGTAAATTGTTGATATAAACATAAGAGACACCCATGGTGCTTTCAGAACAAAGAGGCTACAAACACTTTTTCAACAAGAAAATAATATAATCTGGAGGATAGAAAAAGGAAGTGTGCAGATCCTTGACTCTGCAGTACACTACTATGGTTCCAAAATAAAAAGAAAAGGTATCAGCAAACTTATTCTACAGAAATATTCTACTGAAACCTGACTGTTTGCTACATGTGTGTACCTCCCCAAGAGGGTGCATATAAAAATTACCACCTACCTGATTTCATGATTCCAGCTCTGCTTCCCCCTTCAGTGGTCTAGCTTTGTAACCTTACTTTCCCATGGTTTTCTAACACCAGATTTCCAGCTGTTTGGCTGTGTCCACTGTGTAAATTTGAAGCATGAAATGCTGGCTCATCCCTCTGTTATCTTTCCCCCCAACACTTGTTGGCAACAGGAATGGGAAAAATTCCCCATGGTGAGAATTCCAGCTGTACCCATTTGGGATTCTTATGCAACCCCCCGTCCTCTTTCATGTCTGGGTTTGCTCCTAGACTTTTGGACTGAGACTCCTTTGGCTTAACTCAGATATAAACCCCAAATCATAGTTTACTGGTCTGAATGAATCTGCACCAGCCTCCCCTCCTCTCTTTCTTGCACCAGGAAAGAAAGCCTTTATTTTTCACCAAATTGAGCTTCACATGATATATGCACTTCAGAAACTGTGGGTTGTTGAAACTAGCTAGTGGATAAACCCAGAATCAGAGACCACTGCACAACTCCAAGGAACCATGGTTAGATTTTCATTTCTCCTCTGTTGTGAAAAAGGTGGGGGCAGTGCATGTCTAAGGCTTGCCATAGTTGATAACATGGCAGATTTTCCAGTACAGCGGTACCTCAAGTTACAAACGCCTCAGGTTACAAACTCTGCTAACCTGGAACAGTTACCTCGAGTTGAGAACTTTGCCCCAGGATGAGAACGAAAATTGTATGCCAGCGATGCAGCAAGACTTTAGTGAAAGTACGCCTCTAGTTAAGAACAGTTTCAGGTTAAGAACGGACCTCCAGAATGAATTGAGTTCATAACTAGAGGTACCACTGTATATCTGAACCAGGCGGCTTTCATTTCCTCCAAGTCCCATGTTTAGTACATGGCCTTCATTTGACTTCTGACAGTGAGGACCTTGCCTGCTCTCAAGAGCCACAGCTGCCCCTTAATATTCACTTCAGCTGAAGCACGTGAGAGATATGGAGGTTTGATTGTTGCTGCTCTGGAATTTCAGGCAGCCCAGCACTTTGCAACTGGGATTCTCTTATTAAAATTTAAAACAGGGGGAGCAGTTAACACTGCTTTAAAGCAGTGTCATAGTAAGGAGCCAGTCTTTTGTGCATGGTATTTATTTGCAGAAAAAAAATGTCAAGCTACTTATTATTACATTTCTAAACCACTCTTCATCTATAAGGGTCCCAGGAAAGTGGACAGAATACTCATATAAAAACAGCATACAATAAAATGTAACTAAAACTCCAGCACCTTAACACAACAATAGCATCCCAAATATTACAGCGGGCAGCAGCACTCAGCACCTTCGCTGTAGACCGTCCTCCTATCAGATGCCAAGGAGATAAATAATTGTACAACTTTTAGAAGACTTCTGAAGGCAGGAAGCTTAAAATGCTTGATGTTACATTATGTTTTTATATGTGTTGGAAGCTGCCCAGAGTGGCATGGGCAACCCAGCCAGATAGGCAGGGTATAACAATAAAATTATGGTACTATTATTAATAGTAACCCCTGACTTGCAGTTGTCCACAATATCCTAAAGTCCTGAAGCAGGGATAGGGAACCTGTGCTCTTCTGGATACTGTTGAGCTACAACACCCATCATTTGTGACCTTTGGACACGTTGGCTGGAAATGGAAGTCCAACAGCAGGAGCACCAGCACCAACATGGGGTTTTGACGCCAGGAAAAAACACAACTTCTCACCCGAGCATTTAACAACAACAACAACAACTTATTTATATGCCAGCCCCCAGGCTGGGTGTCGTGAACTGGCAGGACAACAGGGAGGAGGAAGAATATCCCAGCAAGGGGTATATAGCTGGGGCTGGGACACACCAGGGCAAGCCAGGGATGGAGAAGGAAATACTCACAGGATGATGAGGGCATGGGGGTCATTGCACAGGAACCAGAGCAGCAGGACCCATCACCAAAGCCTCTGGCAGGCTCTGAGGTGTAGGGAGCAGCAGGCAAGGGCCCACAGCCTAGCTCCATAGCTGGCCAGCTGGGGCTCGCTACCTCTGGGAGGGGGTCTGTGATCCTCAGCTGCAGTAGACTTGAAACAGGTGAGGGTCACATGCATCATCAAGCCAGATGCTGCCAATCAGAATGCAAAGTACCAGCAGGTGCTGTGTCTGCTCAACTGCCCATATTTGATGGGCCTTGACTTTAAAGTTCCTAACGTTGCTTCCCACACTGGGATTGTGTGGGTCCCTAGCCTGTAGGAAGAGAGCTTTGAGTTGACACCAGAAAGTTGTCAGCAAGGATGTTTCATACTGTGGGTGTGACAGCCTCCTGCCAGAATGAAAATCTCAGGAATTACATCCGTATTTCGGTGCCTTGCCAACATAAATACACAGCACCCTTTTAACAAGTGCTGTGCGTTGATGCCACATAAAATGCAACAGTCACCTAGCTGGAATCCATCGGCAATCTTTTTTTTTCTTCATGTGGTGAATCCAATTATCATATGATAGCTAGGCAATTTGGAACTTCTATAAAGTGTTAGCTCCCCTACCCATTTGTTTGCTTCGACACCCTGCAGACAGTAGACAAGAGAGATTTGCTTTTGGTGAGCTTAGCATCACACGCCATGCACCTAGGTGGCAGCCAAATTAAAAACCTATTTGATTAGCTGATTGAACTGGGTAGGTTTAATAAGGCATTCCACAGCTCATGGCAGAGGTCTTTGCCACGAGTATACGATCAGAGATAAACACATGGGAGGAGGGGGAAATCTTGCTAGCCCACAATAATATTCTACTCTGTAATCCCCTGTACAGCACAGAATGAGAAACAAGAGCTGCCATCTCTCCTCCCCTGTTCTACATAGAAAATTCATTTTGTTCAAGCATGTCTGCATGAAATATTCATATGAATTTTTAAGAAGCCTCATGAGATTTGCTCCAGACGGTACATATTCAGATTGCGCTATCATAAAAGTCACACTGAAGGTCAACATTTGGCAATTTAGAATAGAAGGGGAAGGATTTATGAAATAACTTCTCCATCGCCTCGGAACCACAGCCCCATCGTCCGCTGCAGGTTTCCTACGGTTATATCTAATATGCCTAGTATGCATCCATAAGGTAAATCATTTTGGCAGCATGTCTATAACGATAACAACGCTTTCTCCTCCCTCAAGTCAATGTCTTCTGAAGAGGACTGGGAAGTGGAAAGCAGCTTACAGGTTGTGTGTTGAATACAGTTCATCCACTTGTATCACACTTACTTTGGGTTTTGCTTCTTCTGCAAGCCTTGGTCCCAAATTAAGATGACACAAAAAGGAGGGCAAAACACCAATCTGTATGAAAACAGTACATGCTGATTTATATGTATAGATGCACATTTTGAAATAATTACTATAAATTAAATAGAAATACATTACGCCTACACATGGTGAAGAAGACCGTGAGCAGGTGACCTTTAGGCCCACTTGGTCTGCTGCCCAGTTGCCAACTGTTGAGGGCCAACCTTATGGTTCTTTATCTAACCCAGGAATCCCTTAAAACAGACAAGTCTCCTCTATATGATACAAGGAGAATGTCTCTCCTTGGTGTGATATCATTCGTAGTTCCACCAAACCAGGGTTCCCATTCTTTTCACAGTGTGAAGAGTCTCCTTTTGCTTCAGTTTGCTGGGGGGAATCACTTTAGGGAAGGAGCTGTAGCTCAGTGGTCTGACTCTGTTCAAGGAAGTTTCCTATGTTCCTACCTGGGCATCCATCAGCGGCAGAAAAGGTATCCATGCTCGTCTGGTGTGCATATTTCCCAGGGACCCAAGGGGAACAAATAGTGCAAACTAGGGCAGTTGAGTTCAGGCCTCATTCTCAACAAAGCACTGAATGTAGCTGCCTCCCTCCTCTTTCCTCATTTTTTTCAAGCTCCACGCCTCCCTTTCTTCATTCCCTTTCTCTGAACACAGCTCTTCACGGCAGGAGCTGAATATGCAGCCCTCATCTCACAGGGAGAAGGTGTGGTGCCACAGTTTTCTGCCTGACTGGAAATGAATGCAGTGACAAAAAACTCATTTGTAACATCTGCCACTTCACTTTCCCCAAGTCACAGCCCTTTCTTGATTGCAATGCGTGTTTGGGGAAGTACAGAAAATCATATTGAGAAAGTGGACGATTGTGAAAGACGCCTGCTGCACTTTTTTAAAAGACAAAGGCAGACCTCATTTCAAGCTCTTATTATTTTGTAGGTTTCCATTATGAGCTTAACAACAAATATTGAAATATGAGTTTTAACACAGCCTTCCCCAGTATAGTTTCTCAAGGTAAATTCAAGTAAGCAGACAATAGAAACAATAATTTCGCTGGAGTTGTGTTGTTTGTTAGCCACGAAGCCCAGCCCAGCAGCTCTGCTCTCTCTTGTGCCCCATGACGTGCTTTTATAACTCCAGTTAGGGAGCAAAAACAGGAGGTTGTAGCTAATGTTAATCATATTCAGAGTACTTCCACTGAAATTAATGGACATGACTAACTCGGGCTCATTAATTTCAATGGGTCTACCCCAAATAGAACATACTTGTATGCAACCCAGAGGGTGGTATCCAAGTAACTTGCTTCATCATTGCAAGGATTACTGCTTTTCCAAAATCTATTATGGAGGACTGGGTGAAAACCCAGAACAGATTTAGTGAGTGCAAAGGGAGTTCTGTTGTGCAAGTGAAAATCCTTGCACTGATGATACGTGTTTTATGCACTACACATAGGGCTGTCACACATAACGAGTGACACACTCCCAATTTAGCGGCATTCATTTATTCACGGCACAATCCTATGCCTGTTTACTCAGAAGTAAGTCTCACTACAGCAAAAAAAGAAGAAGAAGAAGCTTATTCCCATAGTAGAGATGGGGAAGTTCTGGTCCACAGGCTGAATGTGGCCCTCAAAAGAGTCCCATTTGCCTTGATCTTGATAGGGGAGCTGTGCCTACAGTTTGCAATTGGAAAAAGATTCCTTGCCATTTGTTCCTATACACTGAATAGGATTGTAGCCTCTCTGTCCAACTGTTTTCTTCAGTTTGGCTGGGCACTGCTAAAGAACTGTAAAGAGTGACCTTCTCATCACGCCAGTTCACCACTAAAAGACATTACTGTTAGGAGTGCAATGAAGCAACATCTGTTCATTCCATTTGCATGTGGCTATTTAAAAATAAAGTGTCTTCCATGTTTTTAGCCTTTAAATAAAAGATCTCAAGTGCATCAGTGCTTGGTGTGGTTTTTTTTTTTTTAACCTATTGCTGGGTGTATAACTAGAAGAGATAACCAATCAGCTTTGGATATAAATGAAACTAAAGAACTACCTTTCAAAATACTTTGTTTTAAATAAAACACCCCCTTTCGTAATTGTCATGCTTGTGAATGTTTTTAAAGACTGAGAAGAATTTGATGAGAACGGCGTCACCATCTTATGAGGCAGTGTCATGTAACCATGAACTTAGAAAGGGCACACAGTTCTATTTCCAAAGCCATCTGCTCCTTTGAATCATTCATTTTTAAACTAAAAGTGTTTTCAGAAGTGTGTTGAGATTTCAATCCCTAATATAGCTTCCTATCCACCTAGAGCTGTGGAAATTTAGTTGGAATTTAAGCTAGACGGTCTCAAAGATTTGGGTCCGCTACTGCACTATAAACTGCACTTGATCTTAGCTATAAGATGGCTTAGCATAACTCATATTCATTTTGGTTAGGCTTGCAATGAAGACGTTCCTTTGTGCCTGCTGCTTCCGTAAAGTCTGCAACACAATTCCACTGCCAAGAATGAATAGTATAACTTAAAAAATAAAATATGAAATGAATAAATCTCGATCCTGAGCTCAACCCATTGAACTGGCATTCGTTACTAATAAGGTTTGTGTGTCTGTATTCCATCATGAAACAGGCTTCATAGTAAGATATTCACTATATAAACACAAACACCATGATCCATTTCTCTGAAAAATGCAAAGTCATTACCATATTTTGCAGATTGCTAACTAGTCATAAAGTACTATACAAATTAGGTCTGCTGACAAGGTCTACATAAATACCAAAAAGAATGCTATTGGTTCATTATTCTGAACAGTTGTCATCAGAACCATAACTGGGCAAGTAATTCAATGAAAACGTCATAAACCAGACCCAGTGGCCATGTATGCAGCAAATAATAATAATAATAATAATAATAATAATAAATAATCAAAGAACACTATTTCCATGGGGCTTTTGGAAATTAAGCTGCACTTTTATTTATTTGTGTAAAATATTTCTTAACGTCCCTCTTCATAAGATTTCGACTGTGTACAAAAATGCGAAAAGAATTCACACAAAAGCAAATATTTAAAACAAGAGTGATAAGAAGTTAAGCTGAAAAAATTAAACTAAGTACTGTATTAGAAGAAATTCTGGCTAAGTTTTTTATCTCAGAAGCCTGAGCAAATAGGACCATCTTAAGCTGGTGCCAAAAAGACCTTTATGCTGTCTGTTCAAGCAAGTTATTTTATATTTATGAGTAAGAATGAGTAATAATTTTGTGGGCCAAGTCACAGAGCTCCACCCTCCCTTTACAGGCACTATAGCTCAGGTGTAATGAACTAACTCAAGCAGGCAGCAATCTGGGTTAATGGCCACAACATTATTGATTCCAGGTGTAGGTGGACTTTGGCTCAGGCACTGAGTGTATCTCTTCCAGTCTCCTGATCATACCTGCCAAGTCTCCCGCTGAAAAATGCGGGATCAGCAGCGGCGCGGCACCGGAAGTTGCGTAGAAGCAACTTCCGGGGCCGCTCTTCCCATGTGTGGGCACCGGAAATTGGGCAGAGCGGCACTGGAAGTCGCTTCTACACATGCCCGGCGGCGATCTTGGTGGTGGCTGCATGGCGGCAGCCATCTTGTTGACGGCCGCCGGGCATGCGTAGAAGCGACTTCCGGTGCCACTCTGCCCAATTTCCGGTGCCCACACATGAGAAGAGCGGCACTCAAAATGGAGGCTCCCTGGCAGGTAGGAAATCCGGGGGATTTCTGGGATTTTTCTCCATTCGGGAGAACAGCGGGAAACGGATTAAAATCCGGGGGTTTCCCGCGAAAAACGGGATACTTGGCAGCTAAGCTCCTGATGGAGGGCTGAAACTTTTTAAGGGTTGTGCTAAAGATTATGGCCTCTCCAAGACATCGATCATTGATGTCATCAATGCCATCCTCAGGCCACCGCGGGAAGTTCTATGGCATGTCTGCAGCTGCTTTTGGCTTCTAGACAGAGACTTCCACCAAGGCCCCTTTTAATTGGGTACCCTAAAATATGCCACGAGATGCATCACTTCACCCGGATGGTTGATGCCTAGGATCTTCTTGGCAGTTACTTCAGCAACATGCAAGGACTACAGATAATTGGCTCAGGTACTTTATTCAGATAAGCTGCCTTGATAGTCTGGATGCCAGAGAATTTCACATGATCTGTCCTTCCAAGCTTACTGACCTAATTTGCACTTCACAGACTTAACATGCAAATGGACAGCAAGCTACATATGTCCAATTAATGCATATTTTTAGGTGAACATGCAATACACATATTTCAGAGAGAAAATTTAAATGTGATTAGTCTTGTGCATTAAAAAAAAAATTCCAAAGATTGCACAGAACAGATGTATGTTTGAACATACCCACAACTGACATATACGGGAAGGGGAAGCACCAGTCTATTCCCATTTGATGGTGCATACAGTTTGCAGTAGTCTTCAAACTTTGCAAATCTGGGCTCCACCTTAAGCTGAAACATGCATTTGGGCACCCACTTCTTAATTTAAGAACATGTATTTGTAATTTGCTGTTGCAGTGCACCTTTCGCCGGGATTTGACCTAGAAGTGTATCCTGACCCAAAAGCTTGAGATGAATGCTCACCAGTCTGCTCACCAGTCACATCTACTGGTTACGTATTTGGGGAGCCTAATGTGACTTTGCTTGGATGTAACTGGCATTAAAATGAATGGAACTTCTAAGTTAATGTTTTTAGAAGTGAAGAATCAAGAATTAGAATAAGAAATGATTTCCCTAAACCCAGTCAATGAGAGGGGCATAGCTGCCAAGTCTCCCGTTTTTTGTGGGAAACCCCCGTATTTTAATCCATTTCCCGTTGGCAGCCCGGATTGGAAAAGATCCCGTAAATCCCCCGGATTTCCTACCTGCCAGGGAGGCTCCATTTTGGGTCCTGGCGCCGCCCGATTTCCAGTGCCCAGACATGGGTAGCGCGGCACCGGGAGTCGCTTCTACGCATGTCCGGACATGCATAGAAGCGACTTCCGGTGCCTCTCTGCCCATGCCTGGGCACCGGAAATCGGGTGACGCTGGCACTGGAAGTTGCTTCTACGCATGTCCAGACATACGTAGAAGCGACTTCCGGTGCCGCGCCGCTGCTGATCCCGCATTTTTCAGCGGGAGACTTGGCAGCTATGAAGAGGGGAGATATAAATTGTTGTAATGAATTTCCTTCCTCCACCAAAACTATTGCACTCCCCGCCAACAACATTTGACGGACAAAAGTTGGGGCAATCATTTTTACAGTCGATAAATGAGGAGTTCCATACTAGCAGAGGTGAACAAAATAGGTTAGTAAGCAGTATCTGTGGGATTTGCTTCATGGTCTGCATTCCCCAAGTATTTGTGAAATATCAGTGCCAAAATATTTGTTTCTTTAAGGTTAGGAAATCAGATGTGCTTATTTGGACGTGAACAGTCAGGCAGAGAAACAGTATCTCGCCTTCAAAAGATGATTAGAAATTGGTACATGCTGGCACAGTTGTGAAATTCAGTTTCCAGCATAGTCTTCTGCCAGGTAAACAGGGGAAAAAGTTGTCAGAAAAGAAAATAATCAAAAATGTTGCTACATATTCAGGAGAGACCAGGAGCTAGCACACAGCGGTATGGGTACATAATTAACGTAATTAATGTTTTCATTATTTTGCTTTTTGCAAGTAGAGGAAAGTGGAAAAACTTGTTCTTTGTTACAGTAAGAGTACAATCTTTTCTGGTGTGTGTGTGTGTGTGTGTATTCCAGCAGTAAATCTCCTAGGATCATATTTTTGTGTGAGTATATATATACACAAAACTTTGCTCCTGTCTCTGAAAAGCCCCTTGACACCAGAACATTTACTTTAGCAAACTATTCTAATCCTTTTGCTAAAAAACACACATTGTCCTGGAACACCAGAGAAAGCGTTAAAGTATGCTACGGCCATGTCAATCATTTTTCTTTAAAACCTTCAACAATTGAGAAGGATGAGGGTTCGTGAGAATATGCATATACTGAAGCATGTCTTAGTCAAACACCACTGGTATAGATCTCCAAGTAATATGCTTTGTAGAAGAATTGCATTTCCAAAATTGGCCCGAATAGCTTACTGTGATTTTGTGCCCTGAATGTTTCTTAGCCACCTGTCATGCATATGACAAAGTGACATTTGATTGGTGAACAGGGGTATGTGTCCATATGATCATCCAGGATTATTGGGTAATGGTCCTTTCTCATTCATCTTGACCACCTGTTTCCCACGTGGGTTAGTGAATCAACATGCTATGCAATTCTAATTTTGGCTACTTGAAAGTCCCACGAGAACTTGTGAGACAGTGTGTGTTAAAGAAATCACTGGTCACTCCTGTTATAGGTAAAATAGTAACCAATGCAGTGCTTTCCACAAGTTCTCCAAGTACAACTTCCACCAGCCCCAGTCACTATGGATAACGGTCAGGGACGGCTGATGAGACTTGCTTGTTACAAAAAAATGAAGTTAAGAATAGCATTATATCCAACTCGTAACTGATTAAACTAAAGGTAAAGGACCCTGCATGTCCAGTCAAAGGTGACTATGGGGTGTGGTGCTCATCTTGCTTTCGGGCCAAGGGAGTTGGCATTTGTTCACAAGCAGCTTTCTGGTTCATGTGGCCAGCATGACTAAATCGCTTCTGGCACAATGGAACACCAGAGCGCACAGAAACGCTACTTTCCTTCCCGCCGCCGCAGTACCTATTTATCTATGGTACTTGCACTGGTGTGCTTTCACCTTATTGGCTCCATACCTTCTAATCCTCTAGCCATAATCGAAAGATAGGCAAGCAACCAAGTCGATACAGTAACTGTTAACGGTCTAAAACAAAATTGATGTTACGTTTTTTAAACTGTGGCTAGTTTGCAGCCGAGACCTTTACACACAATGGAGACTCGCCTTTGTGTCCTCAGTTTTTCAGATGATAACACCAATGCATTGTGAGAGCCTTTTTCTGTGATCCTGTGATCGTATCTACCCTAAAAATTGATGGTTCAGTCTCTGCCTAATGCTGGCGCCTGGACAGCTTCATCACATAGTAGCTTACACTAAAGTAAGTCTTCCTTACATAGACGGCTAAGCCTTTTATTATTTGAAAATTATTTCAGAAAACGTAACGGGACATGCATTAAAGCTGGGTTTCCCAAACTTGAGTCTCCAGCTGCTTTTGAACTACAATTTGCATCATCCCTGACCACTGATCCTGCTAGCTAAGAATGATGGGAGTTGTAGTCCAAAAACAGCTGGAGACCCAAGCTGGGGAAACATTGCACGAAAGGATTACACGAAAGGATATCTAGCCCTACTGTGACGTACAAGCTACTATTGGTTATAATTTTGGTGTCTTTATTATTTATGGTGTGTCAGCTGTGTGCTTGACATTGTATATGTATTGGGAGAAAGCAGCTCTAAGGAAGATTATACCACCTAAAATAACTCAGTATGGCAGCTGTTGGCCATATGTAATCCCTATTTACTTTATTAAGAGTGAAATTTGAAGAAGAGCTGTAGAAGCGGTCTGTTCCATCCCGAGTATCAGTGTTTTCCAACTCCATTTGCTTCAACTGAGGACTGGGCTGTGAATCAGACGTGGGTTGCCAGATCCCCCTTATTTAGCAAGAGCTGTTTTATTTCAGAAGAATGTTGCATAGAACAGAGGTTCTCAGTAGTGGCTTCTTTCTTGACACTTTTTAACAACTCGCTTTCAGTTTCACTATATGCACAGTGCACATTCATTTTGACTTGGGAAAGGTTAATGATAAGATTGAAGTCAAGATTTAAGTCCTACCATACAAACTGAGTCTGTGGAGTTTACTCCCTCCCAACCTGCTTCAGATGAGATTTCAGAGCAAGCGCCTGCATTTTGCAGCCACAAATAAGTGGCCTCATTTTTGAAAGACACTGTTTCTCACAATGCACACCAAAATGATCAGTTCTGTCTTTCTGCAGCACTGCCTTGTGACACAGCAACTCTAGAGGAATAGTCCTTTTCAATCAATGCAACAGTCTGAAGTGGATGCTGTGGATCATTTGTTTGAAAATGTTCTTAAATAGAAAGTGTATGCATCAGGGAGATGTTTTGCTCTTGAGCGTTACAATGGCAACAGAAGGAAAACACACAAAAGTATAAAAGCACACACGTTCCATGTGCTGTGGGAACTTTAAAGAAAAGAATAATCAAACCTCAATGCGCTTTCATTTTTTACACAGCTGCAGAGATTAATGTTCTCCATGCTTCCATCATAAACCAATGGTTTTCAGGAAGTTTTAACATCATATCTCAGCTGTTCCAAACTGCACTGGACTGAAAAACTTTGGCAGCCTGCAAACGCAACTCTCTTCCAAAAAATTAACAAAATCTGTTAAGGTTTTGATTTTGATTTTTTAAAATAAATAACCCAGGGCTGACTACACTGCAAAGTTTCAGGTCCCTTTGTAAACAGGTTTTTTTTGTTTTTTTGTTTTAAATGCCCTCAGAAATAATAATTTCAAATGAAACATATTGGGCCTTGTTTCAAATCTAGCCCAACTTTTATTACAGGAATTTAAAAACTTATCCTTGCTTTTTGGATGAGAGTTGTAATCAGCACCACACGCAAAATGCTTTGGGGGTTTTCTGACAGGAAAAAATATGAAATTGATGCATAGCTTTTGAAAGTGATTACTTATTGCCCACAGGATTTTATTATTTCTCACATTATTGTTCACCTCCCAGCATCAATTAATTTTTAACCAAGATTCAATAGAACACCATTTTGCACCACTAGGGTGGCTTTTACCTTTACAAGTATTAACATGCTGTATTTACATGTTGCATTCCTGTAGGAATTGAAGTGTACAGTGCTAAAAATTCAGACTGCTTCATAAAAACTTACTTCTGAAGAATTCACCACAACACAATATTAGCAAAGATGCTTCTGAGAAGGCATCCCACATGAAGGATCCTACACAACAACTCTGTGCTCATTATATGGTAAAGTCACAAAACATTTAAAAAAAACCACCACTCCTTCATTCTTGCAACAAAAACATCATGTTTAGTGTAACAATAACAATAACAATAACAACAACAACAACAACAACAACAACAACAATAATAATAATAATAATAATAATAATTTTATTATCTGTGCCCCGCCCATCTGACTGGGTTGTCCCAGCCACTCTGGGCAGCTTCCAACAGATATAAAAACATAATAAAACACTGAGCGTTAAAAACTTCCCTACACATGATGCTGCTGTTCAAAATGTGGGTATACTGTATGTGCACGAAAAATTCAGCCTGTCACAGAAAATTCATTTTTACTGACAAGAACAAATTTACTACTGAGTGACTTGTGGATCAAATCCCACAAACCCCCTCCCCCCAAAAAAATCTTATTTATAATTTAATAGCTGGATCCCTTGTTAAACATTGGGGAAATGGAGTTCTTCCCCAGGACCTCTGTTTCCTACGCTGCAATTTCTAAATATGAACCTATTGGCTGTCAGCAGAAAGAGGGGCATGTGTGATTTGACTAGTGAAGGAAAAGGGAACATTGTCCTAAGATTCCACCTTTCATGCAAGTCAGCTCCATTTACTGCAAAATGCGAGACGATAAATGTGCACTCACTCCAAGTTACAATAAGGTCGCCTTGAAACACAAATGCGTGTGCGCACACACACCATTTATTTCACACATACCCCTGACTGCCAAATACGTTGTGAGGACATTTATTTTAAACAATGCCAGGAACAAATGTTGACAGGCGAACTAAAACATTTGCTGGTTATTTAAAATGTTGTTTTTTAAAAAAGAAAAGAGAGAGAGAGAGGGAGGGAGGGAGGGAGGGAGAGGGAAGAAACACACGCACACAGAGACCACCTCTGGCAAAGTCCCAAAGACACCTCCTCTTAAAAAGCTCGGTGTGGCTCTGTTTCCTTCAAGGTATTACATTGTCAACAGCAAGATGCTCCCGGCAGAGAAACAGTAACCGCACAATGCAGACAGCTACTGAATGGCTGGAGAGCTTTCTATATACATACATACAGGCATGGTGTGAGAAAAACCTGGTGTTCTTTTGTGCCTCACAAAGCCTGTTCTTTGCTGACTCCAAGTTCAAATCCCATGGGCTATTATTAGAGGGAAGAAGAACAGTCCATTAGCATACATGACAAGAAAGGAATATGCGACATTCTGGAAGCCAAATGTGGGTTTGGAGCCATGCTACATCCTTGGCTCGACGCCAGGAGCAGCTTTTATGTCAATTGTAATGGAGGTATTTCAGCAAATAGAGATTGACAGTATGTAACAATACCTCTCGGTGCCAAACATACTGAAGGAAAAGGGAAGTATTTTCCAAAAGAGGTAAAAAGCAAAGGCTTTCTTCTTCTTCTTGCCTTCCCGCAACCCCAGAGGTAAACGCAAAAGTTTTTTTTTCTCCAACCCTCTCCCTCAAACAATATATAATAGACATGGTGGGGCACTGGAAAAGTCGTATTATAACTGTACAGCACAAAATTAGTTGGAGGCTGGAATAATTTTTGCCCTGACAAAAAACAAGGCGGGGTGGGGGGATCATGGCCTGGCCATTGCTTATTGTGGCAATTTGAAAAGTAACAAAAACTATGGGCTAGCAAAATGTGCAGGTTTCTGATTGTGTCAATCTAACTCTGTTACCTGTTTAAACTTCTTGCACTGTTGCCAAAACATTCTCAGGTTGGGCCATGGGGGACCTTGGTGGGAAATGAAGTTCTATAGCTGTGACACAGTCAAGAGTCTTCTATTTATACTCTTTATTCAACTGAGGAACACAGATGGAACCATCAAGAGAGTGTTCCTGGTAAATGTCAAAGGCTGAAATGTACTTTACAGCCAGAGAGGAAAAAACTCACATTCCTTGAAGTGTCCAGAAAGCATCTACTGTACAAGTAATTTCCATCTGTGAAACACTGCTGTAATTAGGAAGCGGGCCACTTAATTCAAGACTCACTGCAATTAGCAAGAACAAATCAAACCTAGCCCAGCCTCCTGATTATGAGGACATTAATTAGGGTCACAGACCAGGCCCAAATTTCTCTCCAGGTGAAAGTGGTAAAAGGTCTGTCACTATTGTTCATTAAAGTTTGATGGGTCTAAAAAGAGCACACCAAAGTTGCTAGTGTGATGAAACAGTGGAGTCTAATCTCTAGCAGTGGCAGACGTTCATTGCCAGTCAAAAGTTTCATAGTCTACTGACTGTTATTACTCCAGACTTAGGGGTTGCCAGACTCAATAGTGGACAGGACTTCTGTGCCTTTAATTGCCCTGCTCTCTTTTGAGTCTGGAAATCTTAAAGAGAAACCAGCAGACCCTTTGCTTGGAAATTAAACAAAGGGTCTGCTGGTTTCTCTTTAAGGTTTCCAGACTCAAAAGAGAGCAGGGCAATTAAAGGCACAGAAGTCCTGTCCTCTATTGAGTCTGGCAACCCTATCCAGACTTCTCTGGACTGAGCTTAGATATGGGAACTGGGTTCACTGCTTACTTTCTAAAACCAGGAGATTTCACTGGTCTCTAAGCCACTGAGAAGTTGTTCCTTGTAAACAGGAAGAACCTTTTCCTAATTTCTAACATGGAAGTACAGTAGTCTGTAGAGAGGCTATCCATTTCCAATATGTGTGGGCTAAATTCTGACACTAAAAAAATCAGTTTTTGTGGCTAGCCACTGCAGAGTCCTAAAGCTGCAATCCTGTATACTAAGTAGAACAGGCATCCCCAAACTTCGGCCCTCCAGATGTTTTGGACTACAATTCCCATCATGCCTGACCACTGGTCCTGTTAGCTAAGTATCATGGGAGTTGTAGGCCAAAACATCTGGAGGGCCGCAGTTTGGGGATGCCTGAAGTAGAAGAAGCAGGGCTCTTTTTTCAGTTCCAGCACCTCTCAGGTGGGCACCATTGCCATTATAATAGAACAAGGGAGGCGTTCCGGGTGAATTCTGGCACATCTTTTTCTAGGAAAATAGCACTGGGAAGAAGAATAGTTGGACTTCTGAGTAAACATGAATAGGATTGCACTGCACATGAGAGGATTCAATAGAAGCCATCAGGATTGTACAGAGTACCTCTTTAGGAAATGATGTGCAGTTTCCTATATGTAATTCTTACTCCTGCAGCCGAGAACAAGTAAAACCACTTGAGAGTGCTCCCGGGAATGTCTGTCAAATCATACAGTTACAAAGCCAACACTTCGCAATCAGCACTATCAAAGGCAGCCGAAAGGACCAGCAGGATAAGCAAGGTATAATTTACACCATGACTCTCCAGGCAGGGATCTTCTGCCAAAGCTACGATGCAGGCAGGGTGCCAGAACCAAGGTATCAGGAACAGAGAAAACCAGCACTGTCCACATGTGCCTGGATCTGTTCAACAGCCGGTACGGCAATCAAAAATGTCCTTTCAAACATTGTGGTGCCTTACTGAAGCAGCCGTATCAAACATCAGGGTGGCTGGGGGTTTTTTTTGTGTGTGTAGCAGCTGAAAAAAGAATCAGCTGCACCCCACATTCCCTAAGGAAGGCACTGACTAGCCAAGGAAAGCGATGCCCCCATTCTTACAGATGGCACTCATTTTGCAACTGGTTACCTCCAGTGCTCACTCCCCTGCTTTGGATACCAACTGATCTCAATAAACAGGACGGGCTAATGGGTAATTTATTTCCAAAATGGCAAAAGCTGAGGCATGCTTATTTTACTAGCTTATTTTCACCAGGGAACCATTGGCATGAACCAGCATACCCTCTGCGTCACATTCGCTTTTCCGTTTTCTACATGGGGGCTGCTTAGCAGCAACATAATTATTAATAGGAACAACGACAACAACAATTAGCCGTAGTAGTTAAGTAATAGCAGCAAAATATTTCAAACATCTATATTGCGTTTCATATAAATGGCTCCCACACATGAGAATTAATTACTAAATCAGTTGGTGTGGGCATTACCACCTTGGAAGCAAGCATATGAGTCAGCCTCAGCTTGGGAGTGTCCAGCTGGCAGTGATGCTAGGTTGGTGCAACATAACCATATGACTGCCTCCGATATGGAAATAGCAGATATTTACCTATATATTTAACTACCCACTATAGACCCCCTGCATGGTAACTGATGATGGATGCGTCACTGGAAGACAACTATTATTTTGTACCTCTTCGCTTCCATTCTTTGCTCATGTCCACAATCCTTCTGTTGTTTTTCTAAGCTAATGGGAGACTTTGCTGATATCTGCCGGAACTAAAACTCTGCCAGTAATGTAATGGCACAGAAGGCAGGATTAGGATTCAGGATGACCTTAACCGATTTGAGAACTGGGTCCAAACTAACAGAATTAATATCAACAGGGACAAATGTAAGGTTCTGCACTTAGACACAAACAATCAGCTGCACAAATATGAGATGGGGGACACCTGGCTTGCCAGAAGTACATGTGAAAAGGATCTAGGGAGTCTTAGTAGACCACAAGCTTAACAGTGTGAGATGCAGCAGTAAAAAAAAAAGAGGCTAATTCTGCTTCAACAGAAGTAGAGTGTTCAGATCAAGGGAAGTAATAATATCATTCTATTCTGCCTTGGTCAGACCACACTTGGAGTACTGTCTCCAGTTCTTGATGCCACAATTAAAGAAGGATATTGACAAGTTGGAATGTGTGCAGAAAAGGGTGACCAAGATGATCAAGGGTCTGGAAACAAAGCCTTAAGAGGAATGGCTGAGTGAGTTGGGTATGTTTAGCCTGGATAAGAGGAGACTAAGAGAAGATATGATAGCCATCTTCAAATATCCAAAGGGCTGTGACATGGAAGATGGAGCAATATTGTTTTCTCCTTCTCCGGAGGGTAGGACCTGAACCAATGGATTCAAATTAGAAGAAAGGAGATTCCGACTAGACATAGGAAAGAACTTTCTGACGGTAAGAGCTGTTTGGTGTTGGAATGGACTTCCTCGGAAAGTGGTTTTTAAGCAGAGGTTGGATGGCCACCTGCCATGGGTGGTTTACTTGGAATTCCTTCATTGCAAGAGCCTGGATTAGATGATCCTCAGGGTACCTTCCAACTCTACAATCTACGATACTACTTTGGGTTTTAATGATACCACTTTACATTGCTGTCTCTGCTTCTGAACCATGTATGTAAGGTCTAGACAGGCATGGCCAAACTTGGCCCTCCAGCTGTTTTGGGACTACAGTTCCCACCATCCCTAACCACTGGTCCTGTTAGCTATGGATGATGGGAGTTGTAGTCTCAAAACAGCTGGAGGGCCAGGTTTGGCCATGCCTGGTCTAGGAGAAAGATACCATTGGAGTTTGCTCAACTCGTGTCAGTTCACTGTCTTCTAGAAAGAGATAGTGGCAAAGCAGACCCTGTCTTCCAGGTCAGCTACCAACTTCCCATTTTTATTTCCCTGGCCACTATAGGGTTCCCTCGATGTTTAAACATATGAAAATGTAGCGTGATGTTCTTGTTTATTGCACTTACTAGTTGCTTCCCCCCAGAAAAATTCAAAATGATTTACAAATAATACAAAGATTAAAAGTAGTATCTATCAATCTGTATCCTAAAACCACATATAGACATATAAAAGGCAGGTTCAACACATCCCACCCACTTAAAAAGATGCCACAATTGCAGCCTTTTTATAAGTCACTTAAGAAAAGTGCAATTTAAGAAATAATAATAATAAAGCAGTATCCTAATTTTTCATTTGCGTCTGTTCAGTCTCTTATAGGCCGAAGGCTACTATTTACCCATTTTGTCTCTAAATCCAGGGCAGAATCCCTTCCCAAACACAATTTCCAATACTAAAGTAGAGTCAATATCAGAATGTTTACTATAGCGATGAGAGATTAAATATTTCCCTCTGGCAGTGACATATAAGTACACTACCTTATCTATCCTCTAATTGAATCTTAGATTAGATAACTAGCTATAAGAACTTTCCGATTTGGTCAACTAAAGAAGGGACTTGGTCCATATGAATACCCTTAAGAATGTTGATTCAAAACAGCAAACCTCACAAACCCTTGAACTACATCCGAGCCTAATACCTTGCTCAGTATGGCATACCAGTTCTACGACTAGAAAAATGTGTTTGCACTCCATTGTGTTTCCACATATTAGTCTGAGGAAATAAATTTAAGCCATATATATCAGGCAGGCACAAAAGCAGGGTGGTCTTGCATGACTTGCTACACAGAGGATGCTGCAATCATAATTTCAGAACAAGCAAACAGTTGTGTCACTTGCACTGTTCACAGTACATTGATGTACTGATCTGATCAATTTTCTTCTCAAAATCAGTCTAATATTTTTTCTCTAAATCACGGCAATGTAGTCCCAGTGTTTCCCAACCAGGATATTCTAAGGGAACCACAGGTGAAAATCATATAAAGGGGGCTGGGACGACATGAGACTAGGGCAGGCATAGGCAACCTTGGCTCTCCAGATGTTTTGGAACTACAACTCCCATGATCCCTAGCTAACAGTGCCAGTGGTCAGGGTTCATGGGAGTTGTAGTTCCAAAACATCTGGAGAGCCAAGGTTGCCTGTGCCTGGACTAGGGGGTCACAGAGGGAAGTGAGAAGTGAAGAAAACAGAGAAAAGAAAACAGAGAAGTGAAGAAAATAGAAAACAGAGAATTAGAATTAACAGAGAAGTGTCCATGCTTCTCAGTGGATGGAGCACCACGTGGCACTCTGTGGCCAAGCTGTCCGGATGTCATTTGTCATGGGCAAGGTACATGGCTGCAGCAGTGTTAGTGTGTGGGGTGCTGTTTCTTTGTGCAAGTATTAGTGCGAAAGGACATGTGTTGCTGCATGCAAGGGTTACTCAGCCTAACGTGGAATCGCCTTAACACAATGGACAGAGGTGATCTTTCGTTATCCTTCAAAGCAAAGAACTGGATATTTTAAAAAAAGCTTGTTTCTGGTCATCAAGTACAAGGGTCACATTGATTGAGAAATACTTAAAAGTATGAATTTTTATGTAATTGTTTTTTTGTACAAAATATAAAAATTATAAATAAAACATGTTTCATTTGCAAACAAAACATTTCTACTGGTAGGACAGGGGGAGGCCACAGGAAGGAAACAAGGTCGGAAGGGGCCCATGGTTGGAAAAACAGTTGCGAAAGGATGATGCAGTCTATTACAATGTCTAGTAAGATGAGTTACTCCATACGTTGAAGTTCAAAGTAAATACCCAAGGAACGTTTAGCAAACTTCAGAAACAATGAAAGCAAACTTCTGTTCTACAAATGCTTATGCTTATCCTGATTTAGACCACAGCGCCACCCATGCCACCAGTAATAACGAACCGGTGTCCTTTGAGGGTCTTTTGATCCAATGGGAGGCATCTGATCGTGGAAGAGGGAAGACCTTTTTTGACAAATCTCCCTTCCCTGGCAGCCCCAACGTTCCTTTAAAAAAAAAGTGTTCTGGAGGGTTGGGGGACAGAACAGATTTGCAGGGTGCTACAAGGGGGAGCAAAAAAAACATGACTCCTTTCATGTTCTGTGTGTGGATTCCTAGTGCAAAAACACCAAGAACTCTAATTGGTCATCACCCACACAGTTTAAAGTTTTGCTGAGAGCTGCACAGTCAAAATGGGGACAATATTCTCTTCCCCCACCTTGAAAAAAAACCCACCCTGAAGAAGTATTCAGCTTAGTCCTGTGTTTTTAATCTTTTAACCTTCCAAGATTAAAGGTTTATGGAAACCACAAATATTATAACTTCGGCTCATTTCTGTTTACATGCTTCTTTTCTCTGCTTGTAATTAATGATAGGCATGTTAGAGCAAGCTAGTAAAAGCGAGCTCTCGTAAATTAAGACACAGTGAAAGGAGATAAGTTTCAGGTAGGCAGCATTTTATGTGGTTGGAGATCAAGAAGAGTTGTGTAGACAAAACAAAAGAGAGGCATACATCTCCATCTTTTAGCAAATGGGCTATAAATTGTTCCCTTTCATGGGGGAATGGAAGCGATGACAGGTTTGACTAAGTGTCTGCTGTAACTGGAGCACCTTTATGGAGTAAAACCTCTTTTCTCCTTCAGAGCTGTTTTGTAGGCGCATACCTTGTTAACACACTGAAAGGCTTTCCTTCCTTTAGCCATATTTAATGAAACTCCCATGAAATTCCTTCAGCAAAAGGAGGAAAAAGAAGATTGCTTCCCCACATTTCTCCCCTCGCCTTGCTGCATAGTCCTCTCTCCTCATTTTTATAGGATTATTTTCAATCATGAAATTACCTCTAGCATTTCATTCTGATGCTATCTTTGGTTTCAATGAAAATCAATACGCCACTTCCAGCTGTGTTCTTACTTACGTCAATGGTTAGATAAAATAAAAGACTGAAAGTTGTGTAGCAACTCATGCTATCCAGAAGACGAACCTCTCGATAAAGCAAGAGTTTTGAATAAATCTCTTTTTTTTAAAAGCCTTGTTTGGAGGAGAAAAGATGCTCCATTCACGGCAACGGGAGTTTTGCCAAACACTTTAGTCATGTCAGAGTAATAATTCCTCTTGGGTCAGAAAGTTTCAACAGTCCGATTATATGACATGATTTATTGCTACTATGTTGGCAGCAATAGGAAGAGCAAAACAGAGAGAGACAGAGCAGATAAAAACAATATTTCATAGTACTATCTCAGTCAGAGGTGCCATGGTTTTTTCTTCGTCTTCTTAAGAGATCAAGCAAAGCTGAAACTGCCATGTATTAGGCAGGATTTAGGTAATCGAAAAATGGGGTGGAAAAGCAAATTAAAATTAACAGATAGATCTATTAACGGATAGTGCAAGATTAGACAAGACTAGCCAGATGCTCAGAAAGTTGAGGTGATTTTAATCTGTTTTAGTACAGTATTTAATTTTTTTAACGCGGGGTTCTTGATTTTGTAAACTGCTTTGAGGTTTTTATTGTGTGTGTGTGTGTGTGTGTGTGTGTGTGTGTTTTGTTTTTTTGCAATCAATCAGTTAATAAATTCCATGAAATAAGTAAATAAATGAGATTTTCTGCAGTGCTGGTGACCAAAAGTACAATCATGATTTTTTCTTTTGGGGAGGATATGGGGCTTCCATGTTTGGTGGTATTTGGAAATGCTGTGAGAAATCCTGTCATTTTGTGTTAAGGACAGTCTTCCATTATAGTCACTTCCAATGACCAGAGTCCCTAATTCCTTGGGAACAGCAGACAACACGATTTTCAGACAATACAAGGTAAAGGGACCCCTGACCATTAGGTCCAATCGCGGACGACTCTGGGGTTGTGGCACTCATCTCACTTTACTGGCAGACAGCTTCCGGGTCATGTGGCCAGCATGACTAAGCTGCTTCTGGCAAACCAGAGCAGCGCATGGAAACGCCGTTTACCTTCCCACCGGAGAGGTACCTATTTATCTACTCGCACTTTGACGTGCTTTCGAACTGCTAGGTTGGCAGGAGCTGGGACCGAGCAACAGGAACTCACCCCGTCGCGGGGATTCGAACCGCCGGCCTTCTGATCAGCAAACGCTAGGCTAGGTTCTGTGGTTTAGACCACAGCGCCACCCGTGTTTTCAGACAATAGCTTCCATAAATTCAGCAAGATTGTGTTAGAAATACAAGTCGATGGATTTCTTTGCTCCTCTATTAATACTGTTTGATCTCCCTCTTTCTCTATGATCTGGAGTGCAAATAAGGGGTCGGTAGGCCTGCCAGCTTGGGAGGCCAATGGGGAGCCCGGGAATTGGAAGGAAGGAAGGAGATTGGTGGTGGCACAATGGGTCAGTGCATCTAGCTGTTAACCAGAAGGTTGGTGGTTCGAGCCCACTCAGGGAAGTCTGTGGGCAGGATTCTCTACAATTCTATGAAGAACATTAATTCTAATGACATTCGATATGGGTAAGGAAGGCATGAGGAAGATAGCAGACCATGGGGAAAAGAAATGCCTCCGGGGAGAATATGGCTGGGACATGGAGGGAAGTAGATAAGAGTGAATGCTAATATGGTGTCATAACCTGGGCAAGTTCATATCTAGGACTATATAAAAATCATCCTCCCTTGCTGCAGAGAACCATGGTTAATATTTGCTCTAACTGTTAAGGTTCAGAACACATGAATTTTGATACCAGCCCTGCATTTAATCCAAATCATGTAGCATGCTGCATGTGGATCGTGAGTGAAATAGTTGCAGTTTTGTTTTCCACTTATGCAGGGCAAATTACTTTTATAAAAGAACTCCTCTACCCGATACTACTGCGAGAATGGATTCTGATCAATACTTGTATCCTTCTTCAGAAAGCACAGAGGAGCTTCTAAGGCACTCCCATTGATCTCTCGTCTTTCCCCCATAAAGACTGATCAACATAAGATGCTTCCAGACCACCCACCTGCAATTACATATACTGCACCATCACATAAATGTAAAAACTTGTGCGCTTCCTCTGCATTCTTCTTATATGGCTATTGCTCATTAAGGACACCTAATTACTTTTGCATTCATATATTCACCCGCCAGCTTCCAAGTAGTGCATATCTCTTCTTTACAACTTGAACAATGGACTTAACAACCTGATGTTTACGTATTAACAGAAACGTATTTAACTTTATTGCTGTGATAGAAGAATAGAGGGGAGTAAAATAAAGTACTCTGCTAACAACTGCATAAGCCTCTGCTGGACTGAAGCCAAGGTGATCCACCCTAGTTTACACAGGTGGTCGCTGCTAGAAAGGAAATCTAATCTACAAAGTCTTAGTATCTTAGCCACCAAATAATCTCGAATTTTCCTCTAACTGGCTTGCAATATTCTCACCCCCAAGGTATCTGTATGCATACTATGAATCACCACACATGCCTTATCTCAGCTATAGGCTAGGACCGCTAGGTGGAAAGTCTGTGGCCAGATGTCCTGCTGTTTTGATTTTTCTTTAGAAAAAGATACTAGGGGAGAGCTCCAAATTGGATCAGAGCAGCATACTAGGAGAGGAAGGTATATCTTTTCCCCATGCCAGTTTGCTAATTGCAATTAGACTCACTAAGTAAAAACAACAACACCTGTCTCTGCTCCTTCCCCAAGAACTACTAGATGATCCTCAGGATCCCTCCAACTCTACAATTCTATGATTCAAAAACTTCCTTGTCTTAATCCAACCCACTAGCTTTCCTTTCCTGTAAAGACGGTGACTAGATAATGCACATGGAGCGCTTTGAACACTTGAAATCACTATATAAATGCATTCTTATTAAGAGGCTGCCATTGAGAATCTACCCAGGGGTCAGCAAACTTTTTCAGCAGGGGGCCGGTCCACTGTTCCTCAGACCTTGTGGGGGCCCTGGACTATATTTCGGGGGGAAATATGAACGAATTCCTATGCCCCACAAATAACCCAGAGATGCATTTTAAATAAAAGGACACATTTTACTCATGAAAAAACATGCTGATTCCCGAACCGTCCGCGGGCCGGATTTAGGTGATTGGGCCACATCCGGCCCCCGGGCCTTAGTTTGGAGACCCCTGATCTACCCCTTTCCCCCGTCACACCACTGACAGCTCAGGAGAGGAAACATGCACACCAGCTTCCTGAATCATTGCTGGCAAATGCTTATTTAGTTGACTGCTTTTTCAGAAGACAATACTGTAGAAAAATACTGACAAAAGCTAGATGCGTTCCATCAAAGAGAACAATCTCCCTTGCAAAAGCCACTCTGCATGATGAGTTGGCTGAGATAGCAGGTAGGCAACTAGCCTCTTGTACCTGGCTTTCCTGTTCACCTTTCCTCCCACTTGTGGTGATTTAAAGCACTCTATTTAAGCTTTTTTTTTTTTTTACTATCAGCCAACAAAATGACACGCAGACACCTGAAAGCTGTTTTGTTCCCCTTGTTCCTTTCATTCTGAACGTGTTTTCGACATGGCACGAAAGCACTTGCTGATAAACAAAGTCAAGATCCTTTTCCAGAGTACCTGCTGTCGTACCCTGTGATAAGGAAAAGTTAATCCAAACAGCAGCTTAATCTAGGGTATTTCCTCCTATCACATGCAGTCAGCAGAGTCTACAATCTCTGTTTATCTTCATAGGACTATGGCTCCAGTCATATCATCTATACATTCTGCTCTCTATTGTGCTGGCAATGTTTTCTAAGGCTTGTCAAGTTTGAATTTTAACTCAATCGTGTTCCTAGCCAGTTGGTGATAGCAGTAAATATATGAAGCATGCCAACTAATGAGTTAAACACCAATGGGTTTTCTTGTGAAAAGATAGTTGATAAAAGAAGACTGGTGTGGTTTGGACTGCATATTCCATTTTTCTTCGTATAATAGCAAACACCACGAACAGTTTTTAAAGCATCCTGCAAAATTCCAAATGATCCCAGGGAGAAAATTTCATGTTTCCCATAAAACCACTGACTTGACGACACCTTTGTATGACATGCCCACCTGGAGAGTCTTGCAGCAGGTGCTTTATTTATATATTCAGTTAAAATATTTATGACTCGCCCTGTATAAATTGACCTGGGATCAATTGATAAAACCACAATTCTGCATGTAAAGTCATGAAACAATGATCATAACCCGCATAAAACCAAGACAATCAGCAACAAAACAAACACAGGCAGATCAGAGATGAAGCAGCAACGACCTGCACCAAGTTAATGTCTTAACTTGGTACTGGAAAGAGAACTTCACTGGCATCAAGCAGGCCTCCAAAGGGAGGGCATTCAATACCTGGAGCACAATAGCCCTGGCCCTCTCTTGCGCTTCCACATAAAGCCTCTCCTCTTCCGCAAGGGGAGGAGTTGTGAGCGGGACTCGCTTCACGCGCTTTGCAGGGGTGCGTGGTTGGGCCCCTACGTCACAGGGACTCCTGGACCCACGTCACGCCCTCAGCTGGTCAATCCGGCTAGCGGGGGGGCGGCGTGGTTTAACGCATTTAAGCGGCCATGGGCCCCACTCTCTGCCTGTTTCGTTCCCGCACACACGGATCTCCCTCCCTCCCTCTAATGTCATGCATTCAACACCTGACCTTGCTATGGACCTCGTTTGGTCGTCTGTTGAAGGGGCCTGGTACTTGGTTTTTTACCTACCTCGTAGTCAATCGTCACAACTTTGTAAGGTTTGGTGGTTAGGCATTGGAAAATGTGTTGTGTGTTGGAGGGGAGGTTGTGGCCATCCTCCCTTTGAAGGGTATTCTGTTAAAGGAATCCAGCAGTCGTGGTTCCTTTCCGAAGCCCAGGTGGTGACCAGGGCCATGGCATGACCTCTCCGGTGACTCTAGGGGAAAGCTTCCAGTTGATTTGCATCAACAAGCTCCCCCTACAGGTTGGTAACCCTTGTGTGACTCCCTGCAGTGTGGGCAGGAGTCAAGTACAGTCGGTTCGGATCCAATGCCTAACCCAATGCCATTCACATTCTGTAACCAATAAAGTTGTGGCCTTTTTTAGCCCATTAACCTAAAATACTTGTGTCCATGTGTCTTATTCCATCACAAAGTGGGGGATGGGGCCTTGACTTGCAACACATGGCTACCACAGGAGGGAAACAAAGGAGAGCAAATCTTAACACCTTAGCAAAAGTGCATTTTCAAGCATTGAAGTCAAAAATCATTCAGAGATTTAAATGTCATCATTAACACATTGACACTGGAATGAAAACTGCCAGTGCAGTTCCTTTAGGACAGTGTTATATGGTTCCTATATTATGTTCCCAACATGGAACTTCCCTTAAGATGTTGTGGAAGCTGTAGCTAGGGGAGAATCCAGCAGCTATATTATGTTGGGAACATAATACAGTGGTGCCTCGCGTAACGAATGCCCTGCTTAACGAAATTTCCGCTTAACGAAAGGTTTTTTCTAGCGGAGGTTGCCTCGCTAGACGAATGTGTTTTACAAAAAATTCGTCTAGCGAATTGCGGTTTCCCATAGGAATGCATTGAAATTCAATTAATGCATTCCTATGGGGGGGGAATTTCAAAAAAAATTCAATGCATTCCTATGGGATTCGCTAGACGAATTTTTCGTTATAAGAAAAGACCTGTGGAACGAATTAAATTCGTCTAGCGCGGCACCACTGTATAGCTGCTGGATTCTGCTCCAGCTACAGCTTCCACAACATCTTAAGGGAAGTTCCACATAGAGCACCCTTCAGTGTTCTAGCCAGTATGGTTACCAACATGGACTATTGTGACCAACTCTGTCCAGATCAAGTAACAGCAGGTTAGTGACCAGAACCACTCCAGGCCATCACAGCTGAGTCTTTAGCGGCCAGTCTGAATCTAGGAGAAGCCCAGGACTGTGTACTTGGTCCTAAAGGCAGTACACAACCACGTCTAGGGCAGGATGCCTACCTAAATCCTTAACCTGTGAACCAACAACCCCCAGAGCCTCCATGTTTATCAAGGCTAAGTTTTGGTTTATAGGCCCACATTCTTCCCATTACAGCACCCAGGCATCGGCCCAACGCTTGCACAGGGAGACAGAGCTAGGAGGCATCAGCATACGGATGACTTCTCACAGCAGCTTCATATCACTGTTTGAAACATGGCAACCCTATAGATGTTCAACAGAACAGGAGCCTGAGAACACCACATCTTAATTGCCATAGAGCAAGTAGTTGGGGTCGCATTTCATTAAAATATTCCCCCAGCTCCTGTCCCACAGAATTGGTCCAGTCAGATACCATGGTTGATGGTATCAAAAGCCACCAAGACATCCAGGAGAATTAAGAAGGTTGTGTTCTCCCTGTCTCTCACCAGGTTTCAATCAGAAGCTAATCTAGGGTTGTATCCGCATCAAACATTTAATGCGTGCGCGCGCACACACACACCTGCCAAATGCTGGGAACTGTCGTTTGTCAGGGTGTGCTGGGAATCATAGCTCTATGAGATTTACACTACCATTTCCAGAATTGTGTGTGTGTGTGTGTGTGTGTGTGTGTGTGTGTGTGACTTTAAATGTATGGTGTGTTCACAGCCTCAAATCTGAGGTTTGGGGACCCTCTGAACAAGATGAGACAGGGTGCAGGGACTACAATGGACAGGGGGAATTGACTTGCAGAACAAACCTTCGAATTCAAGCCATGTCTGGTACTTTAAATGTTTGGTTTCAGAGCATTCTGCATTTGCTTGTTTTGTCATGCAAGCATCTCAAGTTACTGGTGATATTTCAAGCGGACGCCAGCTCAGGGCAACTATCCTTAATAACTGGTTTAACGTGAATATTTGCTAAATGTGTCTCCAACTCCATGCAGGGTGGGGACACTAAATATGCAGCAGCACATAAAGCAAATACGAAATGTCACAGATGAGATGCTTGGAAGGGGTACGGGGCCTAGATTCTGTTACCATCCCGCTGTGCCTTCTTCATGAACTTCTGACTGTGAAGTTTCAGCCTTTTTTTGAACTTGCTTAATATGTAAATTAAACATGGAAACATTTTTTATCCTTACATCTTTGCTCCATCTTCTGCTGCCTTTTCAGGCAAGAGCAGGTGTCAGATAATTTTAAAACGGTTATTCTCTCTCCCTCACCCTGCTGCTGAAGTATGGTATAGCTACTGAGTCACCCTAATCTTTTTACATTCTTTTTCTTGAATCAGTGATCATTCTTTTGAGATGCTGCAAAAATTCCATCCAACTATCATCATGCCTTTTGGGGCTTTCCTTCTAAATATTCCCATAAATCAGTTCACTGGCTTGTGTGTTGGAACAAGAAACAACCATATTTTAAGTGATTTTTTAAGGATTATTTCGTTCCACATGGGAAATAGTGCAGGAACCACGTGTAGCTCTGGAAGCTTTCACCACCAATATAAATCACCACTAGGTTTCTACTCTGGAGCAGCCATAGGTGAGTACTACTACAAATGATAATATTTTTGCTCTTCTCTCCCCCCACCCCACCCAATACAGAGTACATTTCCAAATATATGGAAACTGTTTCCAGCTTATTCGTTTTAGGATTTTTACCCTGCTGTATGCCTTCAGGGTGGCTTAGGGCATAATAAAAATGGCAATCAATAAAACAAATTAAAATACATCATCCAAAAAAACACGAGCAGGCATAATCTTAAACAACAAAACATCATAAAACTGTGCACTGTTGCCAATACAGCAGACACACACACACACACACACACACACACACACACACACACACACACAACTGTTGATGAAGTAAATAAATGCATATTGAAAATTAATTTCCCTAAACATTGCAACAAAGTTGAACTCCCAGAATTCCCTGCTGTTTTTATCAGGATAGAGTCAGGAATCTCCTGTGTCTGTTTTGTTCTTCTTTAAGAGAAATGATCAAGTTATTGTGTAGTTCACTAATTTATGTATCCTCTAAGCCTTCCTAACAACCCCCAAGCGATACGCTGGCGATTTCAGGAGAAGTGGAAGCTCATCAAAAGCAGGAGAAAAATCAACTGCCAAATCAATCAAACCATCTGCCTGCTACCATTAATGGCATTCTTTTTGCTTCAGTCCAGTCCATCACTGTTCCCAAGGCTTCTTTATCCCTGGTTATGATCCCATACATGCTGGTGCCCAATAACCTCTTGAATCCTACCTCCATTTCATTTAAAAAAAAATGTGTTCTAATAAGCCGAGTGCCATAAAAGATGCTCCATAGGGTTCGCAGGCTAAGAAGGACTTGCCCGCAAATTTATTGACAGCTGCACGAGTTATGATAGCTAGGAAGTGGAAGGGGCAAGGTGAATATAAAATGGAAGAATGGTATAAAGAGGTGTGGGACATACTATTAATGATAAATTAACATGTGCTATTAAGGTAAGACAGGGAATATGCAGGAGAAACGATTTTGAGGAGATATGGAAGGTATTTGTAGAATTTGTACTGTTAAAACGGAAAGGGTTTAAACCATCGCAAGAGCGGCTGAAATTTTGGGGGGTTGGATAATTACAACGGCATGGTCTCGGTGGTAAGGTGCACATTTTTATTTTTATTCTTAATAATAATAATAAACAAAACAAAAATGATGCTCCGTCAGGCTTGGATTCTGAAAACCTGGAGGGTGACTCCAACTGCTTTCTTTGACTATGGCAGTGAAAAGCTTTACTAACCATACATGGTCAAACATTCCATTTGGTGCTTGTGAAATAAAGTGCAATACTACCGGGCACAATATCATTCACATAATATAATCTGTTGACTATTCTCCAAGGGATCACTTGCATTAGATCTCTACATTTCTCACCGCGGTGGAATAGAATACACACAGTAACACCAAATCTTATATTCTTATATTCAGACTGGTCCAATAAAAAGTATTACCTTACCAAAAATAGGGTCTCCTATTTTTGTCATGTATGAAAACTGCATTTTGTATAGCCTGTAAAGCAGTGGGATGGAGTACAATAGTAACTCGAGGCAGTTCTGGATATAAATTTAATATGGCTGCAACTGCAGTGTCTTCTCATACATATAGCGCACTGAGTTAACTATGGTGACTGTGATTTTGGCTTAACATGCTTAAAAGCAGATGTGACAGCAGGTTACATGCAAGCTTCATTTTAGTTGACTTACCAAGTATTAGCAGATACATGTTCTTTGTGTATCATGTGAGTGGCAGAGGAGGACCATGCATACAGGAAAAACACACGTACCATGTACAGCCCACTCAAATAGGTATTTACTCAAACATAAGTGCCACCAAGTACCGCTCTGGTGGGAAGGTAAACGGTGTTTCCGTGCGCTGCTCTGGTTCGCCAGAAGCGGCTTTGCCATGCTGGCCACATGACCCGGAAGCTGTCTGCTGACAAACGCCGACTCCCTTGGCCTATAGAGCAAGATGAGCCCCGCAACCCCAGAGTCGTCCGTGACTGGACCTAACGGTCAGGGGTACATTTATATTTTAAGTTCAGTGAGGCACACTCCCAAACAAATTTACAGTTCAATAAAATTGTGGGTCTCACGCAGTCACCAGTGGGGTCACGCAGAGCTGCTGATATATCTCATGATGACAGAGCCAGGGTTGGGTATAGGCACTGATTGCACGATCCCACCCTTTCCTATGTTACCTGCTTATGAAGTAGCTGCATTCTGCATCCTGGCTCATGAGAGACGATTGTGTGGGGTCCATAGCTGCCAAGTTTCCCCTTTTCTCACGAGGAAGCCTATTCAGCATAAGGGAATTTCCCTTAAAAAAAGGGATAACTTGGCAGCTATGGTGGGGTCTACCAAGTATCCGATCCCACCTGACTCAAAAAATAAATTGGGTAACACAGTTACACAAAGAGATCCATATGGCGGTTTACTAAGATTTGTTTCAAATCCCGGTTTTACATTTTGTACTATATGCTCCTCCTCATTTTCTTCCAAAGGAAGGAAGGAAGGAAGGAAGGAAGGAAGGAAGGAAGGAAGGAAGGAAGGAAGGAAGGAAGGAAGGAAGGAAGGAAGGAAGGAAAGAAGGAAGGAAGGACAGACATTACCTACCCTTTACCCTAAGGTCCCAGAGTGGGTTCCAGTGATCTAAAATACAACATTATGCCACAATGCTACCTGATCCTTTTCACAATTATGTGGAAATAGTTTTCACTATATTCAAAGTGTACACAGGGCTGCAGCATGAATCCTTTCCTTCAAACCACAACACAAACCCTGCTTCTTCTGAAGTGCTTCTCATGAGCTAACACAATCATAGCTTATCTGAAAATTTGACTAGCCATTACTCCTTTCTTGCTACATCATTATCAACCCTGACCTTGCATGCAATTGCCAGGTTTTTTTTTGTTTCTGTGCCACTACCACCTGCCATCTGTTCAGCAAGCAAAACTTCTGTAAATAGTGCAGCTTCTATGCCAACAGCTTAAGTCTTGCCCATCATTGAGCTGTTATAGAAAGCAAGTTGCCAACTTTACTCTCACCCTCTGTGGATGACCTCTAACTTACCAAGTGAGCAGGCTTTGAACACACTTTAGAGAATAATCCTATGTGCGTGTCCTCAAAAGTAAGTCTTCAATGAAAAAGCATTTTTAGGGATTACAGAAGGAATGGCTAACTTCTGGTTCAATGTCTCTCACTAAAGTAAGCCACACTGAGTATATGAGGTATTGTACTATTATGCCAGATCCAACCCATCATAATTTAATTCCCAATAGAAAGTGAGATGAAAGCTATTTATTCCACTTATTTTATTTTTGCTTGTTATGTTGAGTTTGCAACTGTTTAATGAAATGGCTTTCTAAAAGGCAAACAGAGCATTTTCTCTACTGCATTTCCAGCAGCTGACTCACAAACAATAATTTGAAAGGGGGAGAGAGATGTTCTATGTTATCAAACTATGCCTGTATTAAAACACCTAAGTTTCACAAAGGGTTTGGCTCACTAGAGCCTCAGATCTCCACAACAGTCTGGTATCCGGCAATCAATGAGTGATGAAACAAAGGTGTAATCTCCTGGCAAACATTTATTGCTCAAGAGATGCTTATTGGTAGGTGAACTAAATAAATATTTTTTCTAGATAAGTTTTGGAGGACCTTTGCAAAAGGAGTCTTGGCCAGAAAATGCAAGAACCTACAGGCATGCAACTTAGTTCTGACATAATTTCAGCACTTCCCTGGTTTTATTTTTTTACTTGACACCCTAACCGAAGTTGCTCTACTGAAACAGTTAAGTAGCATTTGAATACTACTGACACATGAGCATGGACTTAAGTGGAGTCAAGTGAAGCTGTGATATGATCTGAGGTTCTACTGGTATTGCAACTAATGAGCATCTCTTTAGAACAGGGATATTGTTGTCCTTTGTACTGAGGTGTTGGAACGACATATATGAATGCAATAGCTGTGATTCTTCCTGATCCAAAGGGTTTTCAGTACAATAAACAGATAAAAGAACCGGAAGGAGAACAAAGGAATACATTAATCATTATAGTATATTATGCCATGACTATTAGGTAAAAAATGAGAATCTGAATAAGATCAACACTAGGTAGGTTCCGTGGAAGGGCTTAAAAACTAATTAGTACTTGTACAAATGTATCTGCTGGGAGATGGTTTCCAGAATGGAGGAGCTATAAATAGAAAGAAGAGACTGAAAGAAGAAGCCCTGAATGTGAATCATACAATCATACAATTGTAGAGTTGGAAGTAGAGTTGGGAAATATGAGCTTTTGTGTGCATGCACACTTCTTCAGATGCACACGAAAGCTCATACCAATGACAAACTTGGTTGGTCTCTAAGGTGCTACTGGGATTTTTTTTTATTTTGTTCTGACTAAATATTTTTGACAGTGGAACAAACTCCCACCACAAGAGGTGGTGGACTCTTCTTCCTTGGATGGAGGTTTTTTAATTTTGTTTCGACTACGTCAGACCAACACGGCTACCTACCTGAATGATATTTAGCCAGAATCTCCTTTCTTGTAACTTGAATTCATTGGTTTGGATCCTAGCCTCTGGAGTAGGAGAAAACAAGCGTACTCCATCCTCCATGTGACAGCACTTTAGATATTTGAAGGTGGGTATCATCCTCGTTGCTGTATGCATGGAAATATTCTGAAAAGGCCTGCTCAGACATTCCAAAGGGGGAATGGTTTCAAGTATCAATAAATATTCATTGCATTCCAAGGAGTTTTGTTTTCTGTAAGGGTATGTAGATTTCAAATCATTACATTTCAATTCATGACCTCAGTTCTGCACATTTCATTTTCTGAATCTGTTTCACAGTAGTATCTGAAAGTACGGATGGCACACACATTCAGAGGTTCGCCATTAAAAGCCACTGCTTTGATTGGATTTGATCGTCTCTTTCAATGTTCTATTCAGTTTTACTTTGAAGACTGCTACTGGGGTGGTTTTTTTTTTTGTGTGTGTGTGTGTGTCGCTTTGAACAGCAAATATCCATGTGGCCAGTAATGAACATGCAGTCAGAAAGCTTACAACATTTTAAACAACTAGAATCATAGAATCGGAAGAGACCACAAGGGCCATCCAGTCCAACCCCCTGCCAAGCAGAAAACACCACCAAAGCATTCTTGACATATGGCTGTCAAGCCTCTGCTTAAAGACCTCCAAAGAAGGAGACTCCACCACACTTCTTGGCAGCAAATTCCACTGTTGAACAGCTCTTACTGTCAGGAAGTTCTTCCTAATGTTTAGGTGGAAGCTTCTTTCTTGTAGTTTGAATCCATTGCTCCGTGTCCGCTTCTCTGGAGCAGCAGAAAACAACCTTTCACCTTCCTCTATATGACATCCTTTTATATATTTAAACATGGCTATCATATCACACCTTAACCTTCTCTTCTCCAGGCTAAACATACCCAGCTCCCTAAGCCGTTCCTCATAAGGCATCGTTTCCAGGCCTTTGGCCATTTTGGTTGCCCTCCTCTGGACACGTTCCAGCTTATCAGTATCCCTCTTGAACTGTGGTGCCCAGAACTGGACACAGTACTCCAGGTGAGGTCTGACCAGAGCAGAATACAGTGGTACTATTACTTCCCTTGATCTAGACATTATACTCCTACCGGTATTGATGCAGCCCAGAATTGCATTGGCTTTTTTAGCTGCTGTATCACACTGTTGACTCATGTCAAGTTTGTGGTCTACCAGGACTCCTAGATCCTTTTCACATGTACTGCTCTCAAGCCAGGTGACTCCCATCCTGTATTTGTGCCTTTCATTTTTTTTGCCCAAGTGTAGTACTTTACATTTCTCCTTGTTAAAATTCATCTTGATTGCTTTGGCCCAGTTGTCTAATCTGTTAAGGTCATTCTGAAGTGTGATCCTGTCCTCTGGGGTATTAGCCACCCCTCCCAATTTGGTGTCATCTGCAAACTTGCTCAGGATGCCCTCAAGCCCATCATCCAAGTCATTCATAAAGATGTTGAATAAGACTGGGCCCAAGACAGAACCCTGTGGCACCCCACTAGTCACTACTCTCCAGGATGAAGAGGAGCCATTGATGAGCACCCTTTGGGTTCGGTCAGTCAGCCAGTTACAAATCCACTGAATGGTAGCATTGTCTAGCCCGCATTTTACCAGCTTTTTTACAAGAATATCATGGGGCACCTTGTCAAAGGCCTTGCTGAAATCAAGATAGGCTATATCCACAGCATTCCCTTCATCTACCAGGCTTGTAATTCTGTCAAAAAATGACAGGGGAAAAAAAAACTACTTGAAACCCTATACACACTTAACAGAGAGTATACCCCTTGAAGCCCAATGGGGCTTACTTCTGAGTACACCTCTATAAGGTTCAGCCTTGGCCTACTAAAAAAGATATAAGCCTACCTATGGTAAGTTGCTTCTCTGATCAGATAGGCAGCTGAGAAGACGCAAAGCAGTCGGAGACCTCAGAAGGATACACAACAGCATTCTAGAGGTGGGATGTCATGCAAATGATATAACTCCACTACGTTTTTACAAGTCCATCTCTTTCCTGTGTGACATGCTGCATATAAATTGCTTACATATAATTAAGCCACATACTTCTATCTAATCCATACAAAGAGAGATTATCTAGCCACATTTCCATTTTGCTTTACAAGGTCTGTATCAGTTTTGACACACGCTGAATGCTAATGAGATGCTGGGAAGTAATCAAATGCTACAGGATAACACACATCCATCTTTCGTTTTAACACCTTTTCTGGATGTATTTTCATATCCGCTTCTAGCAGTAGATTCCTAATGCCAATTCCATCTATTGTTGTCACCACCATCAGCATCACATGGCAAGTGAAACAGCAATGAACTACAATGAGATAGGAAGGTTGGCTATAAATTTTTACAATGTCAGCAATCTTCAGATGGATTGCAGAAAGGTCACAGAAATAATTTTCATTTGAAATGTTACTTGATACTATTAGAGCTTTATTGTTCCAGTACTGGGATCTAAAATAAGCACCAGGTCAAAAATTGCCTTCGCTAATAATATTTTGCTGCACAGAGGAAAGCAAGACTGGCAGGATTTTGTTACCAATGTGGCTCCTGAGTTCTCTCAATCTTCTCCCTGTCAGATCTGCCAACCTAAAAAGAACCTAAGGTAGCATTACTGTGTTTTTCCATTCAATCAGTTTGCCAGATGTTTATTTTTCATTTTTTAAAAATGCATCTGTTTTGCTATAGAATTAGAACGGTACACCATGAGTGGACCTGTCTAATGAAAACAAGAATACACTCCAACTACCACGGTTTTCAATGGAAATCATCGCATTCACTTTAAAATAGCAGTTTTACACTGGTAAAGCTGTGATTATATGAATACATAGTCTGAAGTCCCATTACAATCAATGAGACTAAGAGTGCCTTCATACATAGTGGCAGACCATGGTTTCCCATTAGAAGCACAGTCAGACACAAGCCTTAGACTTAGACTGAGAGCCAGTGTGGTGTAGTGGTTAAGACTGGTAGACTCGTAATCTGGGGAACCGGGTTCGTGTCTCCACTCCTCCACATGCAGCTGCGGGGTGACCTTGGGCTAGTCACACTTCTCTGAAGTCTCTCAGCCCCACCCACCTCACAGGGTGTTTGTTGTGGGGGAGGAGGGGAAAGGAGATTGTTAGCCACTTTGAGACTCCTTCCGGTAGTGATAAAGCGGGATATCAAATCCAAACTCTTCTTGTGTCTCCTTTCTCATGACTTCACTCACAAGGGTAGGAGATAGAAGCTTCTGATAGCGATCAGCAAAGAACAGCTGCTGTTTCATCCAAACTTGGAGAACTAGGATTTGAACAAACCACCATTTGCTCAGAACCGGGATCAAAACCTAGGGTGAGATCCCTGTTTGCAGACAAGCTATGATTCAGTATTATTATCGTAATAATAATTATTTTTTACCATGAAATGCTTTTGGTGACCTTTTGGTGACAGTTTGTGGACAAGCTACAATTTCCCAGGTTCCTATTCAGCAGCAAACCATGGTTTACTGCTGACGAGTTCCCAGGTTCCGGATAAAGCAGCAAACAAGTATCTTCCCCTCATGCACAGATGAAGGAGACAAATGAAGAAGCAGCAAGCCTTAGATTTCTTGTGCTTGTTAATATCAAACCATGGTTTTCTGGTTTAACTCCATGAAGCCTTAGGGTCTAAATAAGTGTGGCAGTTCCTGAAAGGCATGAAAACCACTTTAAGTCACTTACCATTACTATACAGTATTGTTGTTTCACACTGTGTATATAATATTTAAAAGACTCCTAGCTCATTCTCTGGCCCATACATGTGCGGGATGTATACTAGGGCAGACACCACATGGAACAAAGGTATGCAGCATATGGAACACTGCATCCATATGGTCTGCACATGGACCCACAATGTTGTAAAGCGACACCCATTACACTGTATGCCTACACTATGAATTGCTTCTGGTGACCTCCACAGGGGGCTATGCTAAGGGCAGGCGGGTCTCGTCAACCTCAGAAGGTAACCCACCTAGAAGCTAAACTCTGTTCCAAAACGTCCCCTGCCTTGAGGATATACACATGCTTGAGAAAGGAACAATCCATACCTCTGTTGCCTTGTGGGACATCTTCGGGAGAAGAAAAAGCTAAAGAGTAAACCCTACACAAATCCACATCCAGAGTGGAGTCACTAAGGAGGTTGGCTGGCATCTTGTACGCCTCCTTCCGGCAGCCAGGTTGGTGCCAAATGTATTGCTTTCCTTTCCTTTGGATCACATCAGAGAGGCTGGGGGGTCTTGTCATCTGGGCAGCTCAGGGCCTCCATACACACTGCCCAGTTTTGCACCTGTCTGGTGCTGCAAACACATAAAAGTTGCTGCAATGTTCAAACTGACCCTTTTACTTCCACGGGAAAGTGTGCCGTTTCTGTTATTGCCTGTGGAAAGAGCAAGATCTGTACTTGCACCATACTAGTAACCTGTTGGTGAAAGCTGCAAGCTGACATTCCCCAGGCCATGCCTGGCTCACTGCCTGACCTGCACACAGATTCCAGTTGCCAAGCCTCTGTGTCTCCATGTGCCTCTACACTGCCTCCTGCAATAGCTCTTTGCCCTTGTCTGGGGCTGATGAAAGAAAAGGAGATGGAAGAAAGGAAAGGTAGGAGCATTCCCAGCTAGCTGTTTGTGTATTTGTCTTCATCCTTGCAATAGTCCAGGGAGATAGTGGCTCATATGGCCAAGAAGCCCTTGTTCTCTTTGTTGTAGGCAGCACAAATGGAAGAGGTGGCGATAGCTCAATTTGTGGGCTGGCATGGTAGCATTACCTCCACTCTATTAAGTAGAGCACCGGCAAAATTAAATACTGACCAGTGTGTGTGTGTGTGTGTGTGTGTGTGTGTGTGTGTAACTATTTAAGGAAATGGAGAGAAAATTATTTTCAATCAGGCACTGTCTTTCAAGCCCCCAAACGGCAGGTGTTAAGCTTGGTGTAACAGGATTAAAATTTCATCCTGAAAATTTGGGTCCAGCTAACTTGAGGGAAAATATCACTGCATCTTCATGACGAAGGAGGAATGATTTCTAAGGTAGTACAATTTCTTTTTGTTTTTGTTTTAACGGGTGACATTTGCATCTGTGAGAGGGTTAGAACATTATAAGAAATCCCAGGGAGATGGATTAGTGGGCAAAGTGCAGGTGAGTTGGGCGCAGGTGCCTAATAACCCCTATTTATCACACAGACATCTTTACAAGGTTTGTGGTGTAGTTAAAAAATTACAGCAAGCTGCTGACCGCATACGATTCCATCCCAAAAATATTGTTTGGGCTGAATCTCAGCAGAGGTCTTAATGAGCTGCTGCATTTATAATGGGGCTTACAATGAAGCCAATTGTGGTGCTAACAAATTAGTAGTCAGTCCCCTCCCTGCTGCCACACACATGCAAGGAATACTCGTCAGCAGCCTTCCACTTAGACCACCCTGGTACTCCACACAAGACCCAAAAGTCACAATCAGAAGGGGAAAGAAAGGTGTTCCTAGCATGAGTTGCATTCCCACTTCTGTTTAAACACAGTCCATTTTCACTTATTAAAGTAAAACTTAAAACAAGTGGGGTTGGTTGTAGGACTGCACTTTTTTGTTACGACAACGCACTAGCACATAAACACGATGTCTCTAGCCTCTGCTAAATATTAGGATCAAAGTCTTAAAAGATGCAAGTTGTACAGCAGCAGCAATAAACGGGGCTGCAGGGAAATCTCCTGTTCCAATGAAGTGAAAAATTCAGCCACACATTGTCCCATAAAACTAGATTTGGCTTCTTAGTGGAAGGACAAAACAATGGGTTTAATAGCATACAATGCTAGCAATTGAGTATGTTCTGGCTCTTTTAATCGGGGCAGCTTTCCACAGGATAGGGGGGGAGATTTGGGGGGGGGGGACTGGCCCAGACTGGGGAAAGACAAGGTCCTTACATTCTGAATGTTGTCACGTTCCACAGAGCACTGCTGCATGAATACACCAATTCAGGCACGGGTCACAAACACCCCACCCACCCCTTTATAAAATATGTATGGACTCTTGCGTATGCATATAGATTATATATGGCTTTGTCATTTGCAGGCGTAAACAGCCTGCAATCAGATCAGAATCTGGCACACGGCACACACATCATAAGCCAAGCCAGTTTTTAGCACTTGCTCTCGACAGACATAGCTGACCGGTGCTAAAAACATTTACAAAGAACCCCCTGGAAATGAAAAGAGAGTTTGTTTGATAAAAAGGGCAGTTAACTGAAGCCTATCCAAGGAGAAGCAAATTCCATCTTGGGACACAGTCAAAGATATTCAGCATTTTAAAGCCCAGTTTGTATTAGTTCAGGATGCTGAAAAACTGCCCCTCATTTTTAGAAAAAGTGGATGGGGAATCTGCAACTTGTTATCAACAAATTACAGTCATGAGAGTAACATTAACATTTTGTTCTTAATAACAAAGCAGAGTTTAATCTTTTACAAACCATTTTTTTCCCTGGAGAATTCAGTATAGAACCTAAATATGTAAGGTCGTAATTCCATTGTAGTTTTGCAGTGGAAACCATGGTCACAGTGTTGCTACAGTAAATGCAACAGTTACTTTGCAAAAAATAACAATCTACCCCCCAAATGCTGGATTTATACTTCTATGTTCAGTACAAGAAGCTAAATATTTATGGTCATAATTCAATTGTAGTTTTGCTTTGGAAACTGTGGTTACAATGTTGTTACAGCAGCAGGCTAAAAAAAATATGTATCAAGAAAAATGCCAGATTTATAGTTCTCTGTACATCTGAGAACAGAAACAACCAAGTCAGCATAAAAATGCTAACTTGTCTAGACGGGCAACAGCAGTATATTCACTGCAGTGAACAAGAGAGTAAAAAAATAAATAAATCAAAATCTATTTCTTGCTTTTACTATTCCTGGAAAGAAATTATTATGAAATGTACATCTGCTTCCTACAGACCAGTTAAAGACTTGGATTCAATCCAGTTTGACTCTTTAGTACAGTACTGAATTTCTATTATTAAAAATGTAACTCTTCTGTGGAAATACATCTTTCCACCAGCCTCCAGTAACCCTTGGCATGAAAAGCCATTAGGTGATTAATAAGAGGGCAAAGACACCTAAAAAGAAGATGGCTAAATTAATGGTTATGATTCTTTGAACTTTAAGTTCAAATCCTAAATTCAAACTAGATGACATGGGCACGCAAGTCATCTGTCAACTGACATCTTCAACTCAAGTATCCCACTGGCATCTTCCCAAGAACAACTGTAAAAAGCTTATGTGTGATAAGATGCGTCAATTGTACTTATTACTGGACCTGTCTCCTCCAAGCTGCAGCCACTGAAATGGAGAAGGGTGAAGGAAACTCTAAATGCAACCATGCTGTGTCACCTCCTGTCTCTCACTAGAACCACAGACATGCAGGTCAGTGATTAACATCTAGACTGCACCATAGAATTCTAAACATCCTTTGGAAAGTGTGTGCTATCAATGGTTTAAGACTCTACTCCTTTAGTTACTGGTTAGACAGAGAGATAGTCAGTCCACAGTCACCCAGCGAGCTTCACGGCTAAACGGGGATTTGAACATGGATCTCCCCACTCCTAGTCCATGACTAAGTGAAAATTTGAATCCTGGTCTGATGCAGAAGTCGATACACCACATTCTGGCTCTCAGTTCAGCTCCTGAACACACTATCGCTTCTACACTGCTTGGTGTCAATGTGCCTTTGAAGATCTTTGTTGGTGTCCCTGGGAAGAAAGCAAAATGTTGCATCAACAAGCACAAAACAACCCCTCTGCAGCGCCACAAATCCAACTCAATGGTGTAAAGTTGGAAAGTGTCGATCACTTTTCCTACCTGGGCAGTTGTATTTCCACAAGGGCAGACACTGATGCCGAAAGCCAGCATCACCTAAGCTCTGTGAGTGCAGCCTTCTCCCAATTGAACTGCATGATGTTTGAGGGCCAGGACATTCACAGGGAAACCAAGATGCTTGTTTACAAAGCTATTGTACTACCAACCTTACTGTTTGCTTCTGAAACATTGACCACTTATAAATGCCATCTCCTTGAAAGATTCCATCAACGGTGTCTATGAATATTTTTTATACATCACTTGGGAAGACAGCCAAAGTAATGCCAGTGTACTAGAAGAAGCAAAGATCACCAGTGTCGAAGCAATGATTCTTCAACATTAACTTCATTGGACTGGTCATGTCATTCAGGTGCCTGATTATCGTCTTCCAAAGCAACTACTCTATTCCAAACTTAAAAATGGAAAGCGTATTGCTCCTGGTCGACAAGAGGTTTAAAGACTCTCAAGACAAATCTTTTAAAATGTAGTACTATCACCGACACATGGGAAACACTGGCCTGCAAGGGCTCCAATTGGAAACAGCCTTTACCAAAGGTGTCATGGACTTTGAAGAAGCTCAAACTCAGGACAAAAGGGGGAAACGTACCAAGAGGAAGGCATGTTTGGCAAACCTTCACTGTGATCAACCCCCACCGGGAAACCTATGTCCCCACTGTGGAAGGACGTGTGGATCCAGAATTGGCCTCCACAATCACTTACAGACTCCATTAAGACCGTGTTCATGGAAGACAATCTTATTCAGCTACAAGTGATGGCCAAAGAAGAAGAACACTGCTTGGTGCCAAGGTGCCTTTGAAGGTCTTCATTGGTGTCCCTGGGAAGAGGCCCCAGGGTCTTAATTTTATTTAAATAAAATATAATCTATATAGCCATTCTGGAACATAGGAAGCTGCCAAGGTTATTTGCTCATATAGCTCTGTCTATTTTGATTGGTGGCAGCTCTCCAATCCCACGTCTTTCCCATCACCTGCTGATTCTTTTCATTGGAGAGGCCATCAGTTGAACTTGAGACCTTCTGTGTATGTTCTTTCACTAATCTATGATTCTTACCTATTTGTTACAGCAGCTCTGAGCAATTGCAAGGTCTGAAAGACAGGCTTGGTGTATGATAATGGAGATAGTGGCTGATATCAGTGATATTTGGAATTCATGTATTTCCTGTACCCAATCTGTTGTCAACTTACATCTTGATCTGATGCCTCTCACTTCCTAGGCTAGTGACGTTACCGAGTGGTTCAACAGGACACACTAGTGTTGCCTAGGGCTACAGAGTAGAGGGTTAGAAAGGCTTTTGTTGGCACTGGGACATGTTGCAGACTGTATAATTACTGTTCTTAAGCTTTCTTATGTGCCGAGATTATTAATTAACACATCTTTCAGATGTAAACAAATGAACTGCTTGACTGGAAAGTCTGGTTTCCAGGCAGGTAGAAGGACAGAGTGAAGAAACTATCCCGATTTTAAGAAACAGATCCAAATATATGTATTTGCTCTGGGGCACAATAAAAGAGCTCGTAGGGTTGGCATAGCTGTGATACCATCCTTTAATGCAAAGCTGCCCCAAGCACAAAACAGTTTAAAGAAACATCTGCAAATAATCTTCCAATATCAGTAGAATCTCTCACAAAACCCCCCAGTAAGTATAACCAGAAAATGCTTCAAGATTATTATTTTCCATAGGAAATTTTCACAAAATGTTTTATAATTTTCCTCGTTTGTTTTCATAACTAACCCTATGAGGCTAGCTAGGTTGAAAGGAAGATCAGTGCATGGCCACTGAGCAGAATAGAGATTTTAACTTGTCTCTCTCTTGTTGAGTTCCAAAGACAACTCTTTCTACTGACCTGCAGAAGAGTAGCTTTTCAGCTTAGCAGTTGTCAAATGATGGTTACAGTTATCCACCAGCATTATTTATTTCTTTATTACATTTCTTATCTGACCTTTAATGTAAGGCCCCAGAGTGGGTTGAAACAATAAAAGATACTATTAGAAAACAAATTAGCAGCTACAACCATAAAATGAGAAAAGCGTAAAAACAGTTCCATATATAGCATACAATCAAAAACAAAACATCCAGGAACAAGTGTTCCTGGATGACACAGATTTTCTCTAGAATCCTCTGGGTGGTTTTGGAACTGAATCAGCCTTGGCCAACATGATGGATGGCCTTTCCTGAAAGAGGGATGAGGAGAGCAAGATCCGGTTACTCTTACTTGATCTCTCAGTGGCTTTTGAAACCCTTGACCGTGATATCTTCCTGAATTGACTGTGTGGTCTTGGAGGAACTATACTACAGAAGTTCTGGTCCTAGCTGTGCAGCTGAGACCCAAGAACATGTGGGTGGGATGCTCTTTGTCCTCCCAGCATCTGTGCTATGGAATTGCACAGGGCAGTATTCTGCTCCCAGTGCTATTTAATATGAAACCACTGAAAACAGACATTAGGCATTTTGGAGCACAGTTCCTTCTGTACACCGATGACACGCAGCTCTCGTCCTCCTTAGCATCTGAATCAGGAGGGGCTGTGCAAGCCTTGGACCAGTGCCTTAATGCAGCAGTAAACTGGATGAAGGCCAATAAATTTTAATGTAAATTAATGTGGTTGTTGATTGGCTATCAGCTGCCAACTGAGAGAAACTGCTTTACTGGGGTTCCCCCCCTTTTTTGGGGGGGATAGGTGTTACAATCAAGTTGCATATAAATTTCATGAAATAAATAAATGAAATAAACTAACCATCCTGGGATTGCACTGGAGACTCCTAGGATGTCAGCAATTTTACACATGCATGGTGCTTCATCTTCACCTGCTAACAGTTACCGGTACATTTAGAGTTAGAAACTTGGGTATATAAGCTGGGCGCCAAACAGCTCCTTAAACCAGAGTTACAGTCGCCAAAATGGAATACCTAGTTGCCATTTTGGGGCCAGATGGCTCGAAAGTCGTATTGGTTCCTGAAATTCATTCTGATTGTGCAGATTAAATATAATGGATAGAATTCCACAGGATGTGTTGCTAGTGTGTGAAAAGAGTCAAGATCCAAGGATCCCCAGTCCCAGGCATGCAGCTCCAAGTGGTGGAGATGTCAGGTGCCATCCTGGCACCTGGGCATCTTCACTTTGTTGCACGTTGTTGATAGGTAAAGGTAAAGAGACCCTTTGCCATTAGGTCCAGTCGTGACCGACTCTGTGGTTGCGGCGCTCATCTTGCTTTATTGGCCGAGGGAGACGGCGTATAGCTTCTGGGTCATGTGACCAGCATCACAAAGCCGCTTCTGGAGAACCAGAGCAGCACACGGAAACGCCGTTTACCTTCCCGCCGGAATGGTACCTATTTATCTACTTGCACTTTGACGTGCTTTCGAACTGCTAGGTTGGCAGGAGCAGGGACCGAGCAACAGGAACTCACCCCGTCGCAGGGATTCGAACCACTGACCTTCTGATCGGCAAGCGCTAGGCTCTGAGGTTTAACCCACAGCGCCACATGCCCCTAAGTTGTTGATAGCCAGGCACAAAATGTGCCTGGCAAATTTTGAATGCTGGTTACAAGTGAAATTTTTATTTCTGGCCTTGAAAGCTGCAGCCCATTTGAGTAAGAGGGAAAATTGGGTTCCCCCTGCCCCCATAGACTGTTTGGTATGCTATAGAAGATACTTTCACCCTTAAGTCCACCAAAAGCATTGTTATTTGAAGGCTGTACAAGCTTTCTCTTGCTATCATTCTTTAATGGAAAACTATTTTGAATTCGACTGAATTTAATCTTCTGTCTTTGGTTAGAATTACAGAAGAAAAAGAATTTTAAAATATTCTGTGCAGTATTATGTTTAGTGTTATTGTGAGAGAATAGTGTGAAAGTTAATAGGCAATAAAAGCTTTTATTTTGTGCATGCGAACACATGCATAGCCTAACATTTCGCTCAAAAAACTGTAAAGTGTTTTCAATATTATAGACATAACAATTACATATTGCAAATGCCCCACTTTTTAGCAGTTTCCTTATTTTAGCTGCTTCACTAAACAGCTGGCTGGTAAGAGTAGTTGCAATGAGGCCGATTATCACGAGAGGGCAGACTAGAGAAAGAAAGGGAAAATGGGGAAAAAAGTAGAATATAAAGGAAGTTTTATTTATGCAAAACTGGACATGATGCCATAGAATCTGAGGCATCTATGCAGATACATTAAGATGATTATTTGCATGTCCTTTTATGGGACAATGCTCCCTGAACAAAGTTCCAGAAGCCCACTATAAAAATATATTTTAAAATCTCAAACATGCCATTCTATACATGTTTACCCATTGAATTAAATGGGGCTTACTCCCAGCTAAGTGGGTAGAGGATTGCAATGTAAAACAGAAATCTTTGTATTTTATTTTATTGTATTGTACAATACAATATTGTATTGAATTGTACAATTTGTATTGTAGATTGTTATTGCCTCAACCAACTCGGGTGGGGGGGGGATACAAATAAGAGCAGAGAACTCATCCCTCTCCCCATGGACAGTAATTATTAAAGTGGTACCTCGGTTTACAAACACAATTGGTTCCAGAAGTCTGTACTTAACCTGAAGCGTACTTAACCTGAAGCGAACTTTCCCATTGAAAGTAATGGAAAGTGGATTAATCTGTTCCAGACGGGTCCGTGGAGTACTCAAGCTGAAGCGTACTTAACCCGAGGTATGAGTGTAATTGGTTCCGGAAGTCCATACTTAACCTGAAGCGTACTTAAGCTGAAGCGAACTTTCCCATTGAAAGTAATGTAAAGTGGATTAATCCGTTCCAGACAGGTCCGCGGAGTACTTAAACTGAAAATACTCAAACCGAGGCGTACTTAAACCGAGATATGGCTGTATCTACTCAAGTTCACACATACTAAAATGAATCACTTTTGCTATCACTTGAAATTACACATGGGGGCACAACTTCTATATATTTAAAGCACATACCCCGAATCCTGGTAACTGCCGTTTACCCTTCACAGAGCTACAACTTCCAGCAAGACTAAGAGTCCTGCTAAACCAGTACAGCAACTCACAGCATCTCACCCTTCTGTGTGTCACAAGCCGCTTAATAATATTCACCTATTTAGAATTTGTTTTTTGCTTCCCTTCATCATGCAACCTATCACAGAACGGTTTCCAACATAATATAAATGCATCTCACAGCACGGACAACAATTAAAACACAAGCATTTATAGTGCCAACCATAGTAAAACACAGAAGCGTAAAATAGGGAAAGGCTGAGATCATCTCTGGTATTCCCCCCCCCCCCCGAATTTACTTTTTCACTATTATTTTTATTTCTTCAATTTGTATACTGCCCTTCACCCGCAGATCTCAGTTCACACAAAAAATTACAATATAAAAACCGCAAAATACGTAGTAAAAATAAGAACAACAACAAACCAAAAAACTCCCTCCCACAACACATTTAAAAAAGGGCCAGGTTTCTACTTGGCCAATAAAGATTTCATTGTCCACACATCTGGGTAGCTAGTGAAGTTCCACAGCTAAGGCGCCACAACAAAAAAGGCCCTGCCCCATGTCACCACATGAGCTATGCTTGCTGGTGGCACAATGGCACCCCCACCGTAATGTGCTGACTGTAGCGTCTGGGCAGGCTGATAGAGCAGGATGAGCTCCTGCAAATAGCTCATAGCAATTACATTATAGCGTGCATTTTATCTGTGTAGCTGATATCAAGGCCCCTCATAAATGCCCCACTGTCCATCACTGTCTCAGGATAAAACCCGCATTAATTTTCAGTGCCATGTCACACACAATAAGGAGCCAGCTTGAAGTATTGCAATTTCTCCAGCACAAACAACACTTGGGCGAGGTGCTATTTATATTTTCGCAAGTGATGTCACCTTCAGCACTTCACTCATACGAGAATGGATAAAAATATCTATTGCAAAAATATATGGCAGTAACAAATTTAAAGCGCTTGCTAAAGATGAAGTAATACTCTCTGAGTCTGAGAATGCAGTCTTCTTATTAAAGGGCTAAATACCTTTTATGTGCAAACCTTGCCTCGGCTATATGGTTGAAGTTTTAAGCTAAACAAATCCATCTGCTTTTCTAGACTAAACTTCTCATGGACTTGCAACTTCAACAGGACTCTACTGAGTAAACAAACAAACAAACAAAATAATCTGCTTCCAACACATTCAAATGTTATGCACAGTAAAACATCAAACATTAAAAACTTCCCTAAACAGCTGCTGGGCACATAGAAAAGTAGAAATGAAGCTTTTCCTGGCAAGAAGATAAAAGTGATGAACAAACTCTGACTTTTTGTCTGACTGTCAAAAACATAGGTGCAAGAGCAGAAGAACAAGAGCAACAACAAAGGTTGTGCCCACACTAATTCATTTGTAGGGCAAAAAAATGAAAGTTTTGCTTTCAGTCTAGATAGGTTCTAGATCCTGCTGTTCACCAGTGGTGTGGTTACTTGATGTGTGTTTGAAAACCCTCCCCCTGATTCGGTTATCCGTGCCTTTTCCGCCCTGCACATGTGCCAGGTGAATGAAATGGGAAATGGAGATCTTGGTATATGCCCACCCACAACATCAGTGAGCAGTTGTGAACACACACCCCGCAACTGCTGGGGCAACTTCCATCTGTTTTCAACTGGACACACTGCACGGTAATGCAGTATCTCAATATGTATTTCTCGGGGGCAAAAAATATCCAGTAGGTCTAGATTGTGTGTGGATTAGCTAGAATAAGCAAGTACTGGGCCTCTCTTGATTCTAAAATAAAACTATGTTTGTGTACAGCCTAAGTCTTAGATGTGATTATGTGGCTTCCTGGTCATCTGCCTTTCTGTATTTTCCAAACTTCCCAAACTGTATTTTTCCAAAGTTGCTGTGACATTGAAAGTATTTTGTGTTTCCCAGGCAGGGGAGAGGTCAAAGTTCTACAGTATCTGAAAAAGTAGAAAGTTTCACGTGGGAGTAACGTTCTACATGGGAGAAACAGGAAGCTGAAAGGATTTGAACTTCCTGTTCCCTTCACAAAGTTGCCAGATCCAAAAGAGCTATCCAAGTTATCTGTGAGTTATCCCATTCGATCTTCAGAAAACCTTCAGGTTGTTTAATGATGGGTTTTGGAACTCCCCTTTTTACCAATGAACAACTTGATCATGGGAAAGGAAATGTTCTGGCAATATGTCTGGGCTTTACGTTGAGAGCAAGGTGAAAGGCCAAGAAGACAACACCTTGTATCACATGTTTCCTCTAAGGATGTAAAAGTTACGCAGCCAAACACGCTCAACTTCCCCTTCATCAAAACAAAAAGGAAACACCTTGCAGATAATAAAATGACTGCAAGAGCTTATGCAACAGCTTTCCCCACTGCCAGAACAGCTTTTAAAAGGACTTGTGCAACAGTCCTTGATTTGGGGAAGAAAAAACCTGATGGAATTTTAATGCAAGTCTTGGACAGAACTACATATTCTGAGACAAACATGGAGTGTCAAATCATGAACTTACCTGGTAACACAAATATAGTGACAGGAGAGAGATATCTGCAGGAGACTTTGCATAGCCTTTTCCCCAGCATACTATTTCTCCCTTACAAGTCCTCCTGTCCATTTTTTACATTTCCCCCCATCTGGGCTCAAAACTAGCCCATGGAGACAGTTTCAGGGTGCAAATCAGCAGGTGCCAAAAATATAAAGAATTCCTTCCCTAGCCCACCAATTATTGCTTATAAATATCCCCTCCACACCCCACACTCATTTTACCTTGGCAAATAGTTTGGGAACATGGGGGTGAATGCAGGCTAAGTTAGTTGAACTGAAACCAATTAGAGTTATGATTAACTAAGGAAAGCCACAACGGTTAAGTATGGTAATTTTATTCGCTGAACTTGTTGTAAATGCTTGTATGCATTACTATGTATTTAAATTCGATTGGTTGGTAACTGAATTCTAGAGAGTTCTCTAGTAGTTCTCATGCGATTGGCTAATGTTGGACTCGTGTGAGGTATCTACCGGTAGTTAAGGAGAGACTCCATTTTATGTGGTGCAAGAAGACTGTTTTGGATTCCACAGTGAACACTGCTAAGTTGAATAGGAGTGCTTCTTCTGCACTCGAAATAAAGAACAAAGCTGCAGGAGAAGGCAAAAGTGGAAATATGTTATAGAAGCTGCAAGGCATGGCCTAACTGAGATAGGAGATGTCTGAGTGCTGAGTTCTGGAAAGAAAAGAAAATACAATTGTTTGGAAGCTAGAAGAAGAGACTGTATGTACTACCATGCTCGGAGAAGTGTGTGACTATAAATATTATGTTTCAGCAAGTAAAGTTTTTGAATGTTAAAAGTCTGGACATTGGTTTAATTTCCAAAGACGGGTGTCAGTCATATACCGTATATGATTTAAGCTTCTTAGCTGCATTTTCGCTACTCTCACTTCAACAACAACTCAAAGAGATGTCAAAGAGAAAAACAGCTACCAGACTTTTAGAAGACATCTGAAGGCAGCCCTGTTTAGGGAAGCTTTTAATGTTTAATAGATTATTGCATTTTAATGTTCTGTTGGAGTGGCTGGGGAAACTCAGCCAGATGGGCAGGGTAGAAATAATTATTATTATTATTATTATTATTATTATTATTATTATTAAATAATATTAAACTACCCCCTCCTGTTAGCGTGGTTTGGCAGAGCGGCAAAGCCACCGCCACATCCATAGCCCTACTGTGCTCCCAACGTCTGCTGCAGAAAGTGGGCAGGACAATTGGCTCCAATGGCATAGCAACAGGCCCAAAATTGTGCCTGGTCCCATTGCGTGAGAGGAGTTGGAGCATCTCAGCACCCTCTGCTCCCCACCCTAAGAACACCTCATTTGGGGAGCTGTCCAATGGATCCTGCCCACACATTTGGTATGCATGGAAGAGGGAGCTCAGTCATGGCTGGTAGGAAAGTGGCTGAGCTGGAAAAAGGGGCGCATCCATTTAATCAAAACATACTCTTGGGTCAGGTATAAAGTAGGGCGGTTTGGATTGCTCTGTTAGTCTAGAATAGATCCAACCCACAGTAATTTGTGGATTTCCCATTTCTCTAGCTCAGACCTAGACCCAAAGAGATACACCAAAAATATTATATCTTTTTATTGCTGTTCTGAGAACTAAATTTATTTTCTCGCTTTATTCGAATCCCTGCCTGAAAAAATACAGAAAGAATTTATTCGCATTAAAGGCCTTTTTTTTTGCTCGATGGGATACAGTTCTAGAGTTATGTTACATTATCACTTTCCTAGAACACATTACCGCGAATATTAAATCAATTTAATTTAGGTAATTTCTCATTAAGATGGTTAAAGATCAATAAGTCTGAACTGCAAAAGCTCACCATTTATAATTAATAAGTACAAATTATTCTACTACACCACCAGTGAGCTGAATACAACTGGAGCTTTATTTAAGATACATGATCATCATCTTTAAAAAATCCTAATGTAAAAATGGTTTTAATATGATACATTGCACATTTATTAAGAAATCTGTTCTTCAAGTGATATGAAATGCATTTCAAGTAAGTAATGTTTTGAAGAACAAATGGAAAGCGGAGTGAATCAAATACTGAGACAGTTAGATCATAACATCCCAAGACTGCAATCTTATAGGCGCATTTACCAGGAAGTATATTTCTGAATAAATATACATGATAAGGTTGCTCTGCATTTGTGGAAAAAAAAATACTTGTGTTACACACCTCTGAAAAGTTCATCAAATTTTGTGCCCACTTATAAGAGGTACAGGGCCAATTTAAACATGGGTGAATTGGTACAGTCCTCACCCAAGATCGTGTCTATATACAGTATACCCAAAATAGGCAAATAGGAACAAAAAAAATGGGCAAATTCATTCCTGAAAAGGAATACACTTAAAATCCTTAACTCTGTGTACCATAGGGATGGATGTGGACATGTCTGAAGTCTTTAATTCAGAATAGTTCTATATTGGAAGTTACCCAAAGTAGAATCTTTTTTTGACAGGTTCCAACTACATCTGCACATGAAACAATTTAACTGTGACATTTTCTTCTGGCTTTGTTTTGTTGATCCTGGCCATAATCTCATCCCATTATAATGTACAACGTACAGCATATGCTATATGTCCCAACTGATTGATTTTACAATGATTCACCCAGGTTCGATCTTACACAACGGTTTAATCTTAGGCCAGCCTAAATGCTAGACAGTGGAAAATCTACAAGTGTGTAAATATTTAAATAAATTTACATTTGCAAATATTTTGTGGCCAGAAATAAAGATTGTGAGGTTGAGCCAAGGATTTGATAGACCTTGCTCGCCTTGCAGACCCGGAGGCCTAAGCTCAACAGCATCTTAAAGAACTAGAAAGGGTTCAGAAACTTTATGCTGCCCAAGGCATCACAGCCACAAATACACAAAGCCCAAAATCTGGATTACATGCTATGGTATTAGCCAAAGTCAGCAAATAATACTAACAAAAAATACATGATTTACTAATATCATACATATGATTTTTATGCAATACAGACGGAGACCATTTTCCATGCATCCAACTGATACACGGGGCGTTTTGGATCCAGAAGAGGGCAGAATGGAGCAGGCTTATGCACACTCCAACAATGCGTGCGGGGGCCAGGAACAGAACCCCCATGCAAAATGGTTGCCGCCCTCCCTGGCCAGAACTGGGCTTAGGGCGGCTAACAGCAATAAAATTACAATAAAACGTAAAAGAAAAAGAAAAAAAAACAGTTAATTAAAATACGCGTCAAAATACAATTTAAAAAGCAGCCTCATTTTAGTAGTAGCCCATAAATCAAAACCATAAGGGGAGGGAAACATAAGGGTCAGACTGAGTCCAAACCAAAGGCCAGGCAGAACAGCTCCGTCTTGCAGGCCCTGCGGAAAGATGTCAACTATCTTAAAAGAGTTTGATTGTGTCCATATCTAACTTGACTAATCCAGAACAACTTCTGGGGAAACAAATGAATTTGTTTAAGATACCTTTTCAGCCTAAGATCTATGATATGCCTTCCCTAATATTTGACTTCTGTATGAATCCAAGGCTGTGGCAATGGGAGAAACAAGGCTCTTTTTGGGTGTTAATGCTGTGAACCCCTCCACCATGGGCTCAAGTTGTATACCTGCATAAATAAACCATATATCCTAAAGACACACAAACCCTAGGTAAGTGCCTGGAACCCTAGAATCTCGCACTGCTTGGAGATTGGGGTGGCGCGCAACAATATATTTCATTTCCTAACTCCTGTGCCATCACAAGAGCAAAGGTTTACAACTAGAGCTCCTGATCCCCGGAAACTTCATGCATCTAGCATCATATAAACACTTATCCTTTTATCTATTTCATGTTATGAAACCTCAATCAGAAACTACTTCAGAGGAGGCAATAGTTGATAGTCTGCAAAAGCGTGTTATTCAGGCTGCTGAAATGACATGCTTGAAGAAGTTCTGATATTCATCCCTGAATGAAAAGTAGCTTATTTATAATTTCAAATGTCACTATGTCTTCAGACAGGTTCCACATCTGACAAACGTACAAGCGGCACATAATCCTCTGGCATATTGCTTAATATAAAACTGTTTTTTGAATTTCATTTTCTTGAACATTAAATGCTTCTTAAAATTTATCAAATTGATCTTATTGAAGCTGCTGGAAAAGTTCATAGCTGGATCCCACATACGATATTTCAGAGAGGGAATCTTTCCTTATATTCCTCCTGTACTAGCTTAGATCATCCTCTCAGACTGTGCTTCAAAGTCCAACTCCATGGAACGTGAGAACAGTCCTGGTGAGAAGCAGCTCTTACATCAAGCACCTCGGGACCCCCTGCCCAAAGAGCCCAAATCCCCCTTCTCTATTGGTCTTGGTAGTGGTGCAAAAAAGCATCTATTCCATTTGACCTCTGATTCACTTGGCTTGTCCTTATTGATACTGCTGCTTTTGGTTTGCTTGCTCATTTGTTGAATTTGTTTTGCTATGGTATGGCACTCTGAATGCTAGGAAAGGTGGCCAACAAATGGGTGGTTTTTTTTAAAAAAAATAATGAATGCATTTGTCTCTGGGGGACAACAGTGAACTAGAGTGGCAGGTGAAAAAGAAGATAGGACTCTTCCACTTTCTACACAGTTGTGTGAAAATTTCATATGTAGCCTGCTGAGACTATACCTGTTGAAATCTCCTCTTCTATTCAACTACAGTGGTACCGGTACCTCTACTTACGAATAACTCTACTTACGAATGTTTCTACTTATGAATAGAGCTCCGTCCGCCATCTTGGATGCGGTTTAGATAGGATTTTTTCTACTTACGAATTTTTAGATAGGATTTTTTCTACTTACGAATTTTTTCTCCCAATGCATTCCTATGGGATTCGACTTACAATTTTTTTCTACTTACAAATGTGTGTTTGGAATGCATTAAATTCATAAGTAGAGGTACCACTGTATTTTTATTTTATTGCATTGCATTGCAATCCCATCTTTTTCTCCAAGGAGCTCAAGGTAAGTGCACATGCTTCTCCCACTTCTCATTTAATCCGCACAACAATCATGTGAGGTAGATTAGGCTGAGAGGCACCCAAGCTCAAGCTCACCTAGAGAGCTTCATAGCCTAGTCTGACACTCTAACCACCAAACCACACTGTCTCTCTACAGGTGCCCTGTCCTCTTTTGCATCTGGGTGACTACCCTAAACCGGAACCTGCTCATGCCAACACTCCAATGAGAAGATCAGGTCCACCACAACTTCTCCAGCGACAAAACTCTACAATAAAAATCATATGTAGAAGGAGGTAGTGCATGCACCACTCTTCGTGGTATTAAAATTTAGCCAGCAATCCTATGGACACTTGTTTGGAAGCAAGTTTCATTGAACTCAATGGAGCTTCCTTCAGAGAAGGCACAGACAGGACTGTGCTGTCAATGTTCATCAGCTCAGTCTGTAGAAGAGACTCTAAATCTCAGGGTTGTGAGTTCAAGCCCCGTGTTGGGCAAAAGAGTCCTGTATTGCAGGGGGTTGGAGTCAATGACCCTTGCGGTCCCTTCCAACTCTACAATTCTATGAGTCTATTATTATGGTGCAATCAAGATGAAGTTAGACATGCCTATTTCATATGGAGTTGTGTGGGGGTCCAATTTTAACAATAAATTTTAACAATTTTAACATGTCAATATACCCTCCCTGCACTTGCTACTTACCTCCACACAACTCCTCACCCCACCAGCACTTTTAATCCTGCCAGGTTCACTTCTGATACTGGGACCTTGCTGCAGAAAGGCAAGCTATGTATGGAAGGAGAAGGGGGACAACATCCCTTTTGCTGTCGGAATTGGATCTCACCACCCTGCTTTCTACATGACTGGGTTGGCTATGTGTAGAAACTCATGGAATTGCCACTGTCCAGTGTAATTTGACTTCTACTGAAATTTGCGTCAAGAAAATATGCTTCTTGCTCTAAGTTCAGGGATGACTGCCTTGTGTTTTAGCCCCTCAAGTTGATTAGCATTTTTCTGAGAAGCTAGTCATTGTTTTCGCATGTATACACTTTCCTAGGAAGACATAACTCTGCATTTAGAAACATATAAGTGTAAAACTTGAGAATGAAAACACCGAAAAGGGTGGATTGGTGGATGAACAGGTATTGTTTCTAATCAACGTGAAATGGCTATGGTTCCTTGGATAACCAAAATTCAGTCTTCCTTTATTTCAAGCTCAACACATGAAATAGCTAGTTTCCAGATTCAAAAGTTCATCAGCTTGCAAGCACAATTTTTAAAAAAGTTAGTATCAGTTTGAGAATGGCAGCTACAAAAAATGGCTTTATCAAAAACATAACATCATGCCATGTGCAGCTAAGAACAAAAAAAAATTACCTGTATTGCCAAATGCCCTAATTTTCTCAACCATTCATCAACAGAAAACCCTTTCCTTTCCTTGCAGTAGATAAAAGCAGCCATTAGTCTCTGAATTGCAAGTTCTTGGCTGCCCCCCCCCCCCAGGAAGAAGAAAATCCCGGAGAAAATATCAGCTGGGTGTGCGCATAACAAGGCCCAGAGAGACACATCCAGAAGTTTCTTCTTATGTTGAAATTATGTTGGAGCTGTTTTCTGTTCTTTCAGAGCTATGCAAGCGCCAGAATAACTGCAAGGCTTGCAAGTCCTAGTATATCTCAAGCCTTTCCCAAGGCACCCCAACACTATCTGAGGCACTGAAACTATGGCAACCGAATGAGAAAGCAGCTTCCATGATTAATAGATGAAGAGGCCAAGGACAGTGTCAAGCTAGGCCATAACTCAAGAATGGGAAAGGAATTAGCCCAGATCCATGTCAAACTGGCACTAAACAGAAGATGTTGACAGGTATCAATGGTTTTCGTTTTATTAAAAAAACTCATAAAATACAGCAAATTATCTGCTTCCTCTTTTCTCTTTTCCTGAAAAGATGTATCCCATGCAAATGGCGAGAGAGAGAGAGAGAGAGAGAGAGAGAGAGAGAGAGAGAGAGAGAGAGAGAGAGATCCTTTATAATGAAGCACAGTTGGCTACTTAAAAGAGATTATCTGCTATTTTACCGGAAACTTTTTAGTCCACAAACACAATGTAGTCAAGTTTCCTGGAGTTAAGATGTAGATTTTTGCTAGAGAGTCAGAAACAAGACCTTCGCTTTCACTAGCTGCATAAGGATGCTCTCCTTTTAATTACTGAAAGATTCTTGTGAGGTTTTTGTGGCTAAGCAATATTGACGAAAAGCACATGGTATAAATACTGGGAGGGGAAAGTGCTTAATCAATATGGCAATCACAATCCCACTCTAGGAAAATGTCTAGCTTTTATACGCTGGGCCCAGACTATGGCTGAATTCCATGTCATAAAACCATCCATTTGCTCCTGCTGCCATGAGTATTTGGTTTCCATTCAAGGCAGCTGGATATAGAATCCATAGGCGTAATGGAGTATTTCCCCCCCTCCCAAACAACTTTTGCCAACAGCTTCATCCTGCAGTCTAGCATGTAGGCAAAAATAAAAATACCACAGATTTCACCAGAGCATGTCTGAATCCTTTCTGGACATGTTTTGCTTGGGAGCTACAGAATAGAATTGTGAGGACCAATATATTCACAGTGAATTCCAAGTATCTGCACTAAAACACTGTATATAGTAATTGCTATTATTAAAAAAAAATACTTTTAAAGGGAAAGGTCAGTACTGAACGCAGTGAGTTACCATATGTCTTCCCTCTTGAGATGTAGCAACTGGCAGTTCTGTTAATAGCTGGCTTATCGTTTTCCGTCCATGCTTCAGTCTCTACAGATACACTTTGGGATTTTTATTTCGAAAAGCCCATTCAGACAAAAAGGAACTAGTCCTGAATGCTTGCTTCTTCCCTACAAAAACAAAAACCCTGCAGAAAACTAGATGGAAGGGAAAAATGCTCCTCCTTGACTGCTATGTTACTACAGTATTCTCACTGGCATTTAAAAAACTGGTAAGTACTCAAATCACGAGGCTGTGTCCCATGGAGTGCAGGCGCCAATCTATCGGGCTTATCCTATAGCTCTGTGACTGTAACAAATCTTTGCTTTGGGTGTCAACTTTGGCTTCAAGGGAGGCTATAAATAAAATAGCAACATACTAGGATTTGTCTAGTACAGTGGTACCTTGGTTTGCAACCGTTTTGGATTACAACCACGTCAAACCCGGAAGTGTGTGTCCCTTTTTTTATTATTACAACCCTTTTTATTATTATTACAACCCATTTTTTTTGGGGGGGGAGGCCCCATTGGCGAAAGCGTGCCTAGGGTTACAACCTGTTTTGGTTTACAACCGAACCTCTGGAACGGATTATGGTTGTACCGTAAATCAAGGTACCACTGTACACTATAGGTAATTCAGAAGAGGGTATCATTGTATTTAAGGAGTTAAATGTAATAACTCACAAAAGTTGGGCAGGATTCCATTGGATAACTACATGGAACTCTATGCAAATAGATTAAAAACCAAAACAAAACTACTGGAAATTCTAATTCAAGATTCCATAAATTTGTCTCATTTTCTCACCTCAAGATTGGCTTAACCATAATAAAAGTAGAGATGTTATTTCATGGTTCAGGACAAATTCCTGATCAAGTAATTAAGTAATCATGACCTATCTTTCAGCACAAGCTGCCAAAGTTCTTGGATTTAAGCCAAGTTAGTCCCTCGGAAACTGACTGTACTAACTCTTCTTAAAGCCAGTTATTTTAGCTTATTTTATGAAGAGTAGGTTGACCTATTGGTTGAGCAAATTTAGTTACGCTAACCAAATTGACATCAAATAACCAGTCTGTGAAAAGTTTGCCTAAAGCCAACTCTTGAGCATTACCAATGTGATTAGAATTTTCTCCAGTGCCCCAAAGTGAGATCACAACACATGAACTTTCTTAGCTACCGACAATGTTTTTTTTAATCCCTTGCTTGTCCACAAAGATGCAAGTCCATTGCTTACCAGGCAATGGGAGCCATTAGAAATCCACAAATGCCACACACTGCTGAGCTTAAAGGTAATGGTAAAGGTAAAGGGACCCCTGACCGTTAGGTCCAGTCACGGAAGACTCTTGGGCTCATCTTGCTCTATAGGCTGAGGGAGCCAGCATTTGCCCGCAGACAGCTTCCAGATCAGCATTACTAAGATGCTTCTGGCGAACCAGAGCAGCGCACAGAAACGTCGTTTACCTTCCCACTAGAGCGGTACCTATTTATCTACTTGCACTTGGCGTGCTTTCGAACTGCTAGGTGGGCAGGAGCTGGGACCAAACAATGGGAGCTCACCCTGTTGTGAGGGTGAACTGCCGACCTTCCAATCAGCAAGCCCTAGGCTCTGTGGTTTAGACCAGAGCACCACCCGCGTCCCTACTGAGCTTAGTCAGTACCAAATGGGTGAGTCTGCAATAGTCATGAGGTAAGCCACTGCCCATGCAACTCCTCAGTTCAAAACCTTAGTCTGAGGCTAGTAACATAGTTATGTGCAATATTCAAACAAAATGTTTATGATCATGGGCAATGACCAGTCAAGTGCTATCTTAAGCACAATTGCTCAGAAGTTTCATGGGTTTGCATCCAACAAAGTCATCGTGATCTCAGAACAACTTAAGTTCACACAATGGCACTACCCTACTCTTCTCCTCCTTTGTTGCTGTTGTTGTTGTTCAGTTGTTTAGTCGTGTCTGACTCTTCGTTACCCCATGGACCAGAGCACACCAGGCACTCCTGTCTTACACTGTCTCCCACAGTTTGGTCAAACTCATGTTTGTAGCTTCAAGAACACTGTCCAACCATCTCGTCCTCTGTGGTTCCCTTCTCCTTGTGGCCTCAATCTTTGGAGCCTCAGCTTCAGGATCTGTCCTTCCAAGTGAGCACTCAGGGCTGATTTCCTTCAAATTGGATTCTTCTCCTACCACCCCCCAAAATTTGCTTCACAGGCTTGGGTGAATCCCAGCAGCACTTGGGGGGCATATGGGGAGAGAAGATAGCAGGGATGTTCTGCACAAGTGGAAGTCGTTGCGCAAGCACGACTTCACAGGAAATTAAAACTTGCTCTCTGGTAATTGTGCTTGGGATTGCAAGTTTAGTTGTAAATTGCTTAGGGAAAGGGCTCATTGACACAATAACATAATTGCTTTGTGAGTGGCGTTTAACTGCACACACAAAAAGGCAAGGCACATGGGTCACTATTTTAGAACCTGCCAAGTTGAGGTTTCAGGATGGATATGGAAAATGGTACCAGCTGAGTACTGGTAAAGTGTTGAAAGCAAGATGTTGAAAACACATTGGAATAAAAACATATTAGAGACAGAATCCAGGCAGCTACAAGTTCTAGGCTTACAAACCTGAATCCTGTTGCTACTGTCCTACTGCGACCGCGGAGTGAAAACAGCAGCTGCCAACCCAGACAGCAGCATCCTCTCTGTCAGGTGACCTGATCGCTGTATATCTCTTACCCATCTAACTGTGATGCTTTGAAATGTACTTAGTTAATTACTAGAGGCACTTCACGACCACCAATTAAGACATTACAGAAGAAATACTAGCTTCTGGCTTGTTTTTCTGGGATGGAGGAAACATTGGAAAGCACTTCGAAGAAGATGCAGATGTAAAGTTTGGAGAAAAGAGTCGAATTAAATGTTGGGCAAGATCTTCTGCAATCCATGTTCTGGGTCGAGCATCGATCTCACCAATGACAAGTCTTGTCAGTGTAGACTTGGCTAAATAATTACAGGAGTATGCATACACCCACAAATTGAGCCTTTGTCGTTCCCTCCTCTCTTCCCTCTTTTTAAGGTGTTTTGCAGCTACAGAAAATGTTATGTTCTATGTTCTGAAAAGGATACCAATTTTCAGAATTACATTAGTGCCATGAACAGCAAAAATTACATTTCCCTAGCCAGGTGATGAGGCGGAAACTATGTCCTGAGCTGCAAATAATTGTGAACTCGTCCACTCCACAGTGAAAGGCATTGGCATCAGAAGTCTTTCTTTGGCCAAGATCATATCCAATAGGTTGCTTAACATGTTTTACTCATGCCTGGTTTGTTTTAATTAACTATGTGGTTACTTTTACCAGGATTGCATTGGGGTTGGAATACTCAGAATGTACAATGAGTTGTCAGTTTTTCCTCCATGATATGATCCATAAATATCAGCATGCTCTGACACAGCATATGTCAGGAATGAGGAACCGATGGTCCTCCTGGTGTTGTTGGACCGGCTTATGGTCAAGGATGATGGAAGTTATGACTCCAACATCTTAAAGGCAACAGGTTCCCCATCGTTTGTACCTTGGAAGTAGAACAGAATCAGTTCCGGAATTCCATTCGAGTCCCAAAAAGTTCAAAAACCAAAGCGCAGCTTACGATTGGTTGCAGGAAGCTCCTGCAGCCAATCGGAAGCCACCAGAATCCCTGTCGGACGTTTGGCTTCCAAAAGAACGTTCAAAAACCAGAACACTCATTTCTGGGTTTCAATTGTCCGGGAACAGATTTCTTCGGGAGCCAAGGCATTCGAGATCCAAGGTACGACTGTATATGAATGCTTTTATTGAAGTCCTAAATTGTGCAGGTCTTGTCTTATTTGATATAGCCTTACTGATTTCAACCAAATTAACTTTGTTGAATAATCCCATCTGTTTTGATCTTTGAGATATTGAATTATATCATATAGAAAAAGAGGTAATAAAAGCACCACTTTTGTTCCTATGCCATGTTCTCCTGCCTCTACCGGTAACTGCATATAATTTGCCTCAAGAATTTAAACGTTAGAGTCACTTGAAATCCCAGTATCTAACTGCTCTTGGTTAGTAACCTATCAGGTTAATGAGTGATAGATTTCTACAGAACACACCGGACATTCCTCTAGATAGCACAGCAATGTATTCCTGCAAATAGGCAAAGATTCAATGCATTTGTTAGGTGAAGTCAATTTAATCCTTTTATGCCTTTATTGCCTTAAACCATGTGAGCGCCTTTCATATGCATTCATGTTTAGTTCTTCTTGCTCTTGTGGAGGTGACAAATCTCCCCTTTCTTTTACCAAACAAGCACACAAACAAGTTTACAACTGCTGACTTCCTTTTAGAGCACAGTTCTATTTTGGATTTATCACAGATCATTAATTTGCTCTCTTTTTTATCAATGAATGCAGTTCCTTGCTCTTAACCCCTGCTGCCCTTTTTTTCCAGACTCCAGCTGCACTAGCTTCACTCCTCAAATTACAACCTGTGAAAAAGGGCTATGGCTCTAGCATCTACTTTTGTTACCATGAAATAGCTGGGGATGTTAAGTAGAAGTGTCCTTTATCCATTTGAGTGCCCAGGTTTTTTTCCCTTTCAGGAAGCTTGGTTTAGCACATGAAGTAGGTCTCTTTAATTATCAGAAAAAGAAGCACTATGATGTTAACTAATGTATGGGTAACATATGTGAAAATCGGATTTTTTTTACTCATGGTTCAGATCATCTTTGACTTTTTGTATAAAGCAAATGAACAAACCAACTATTTCCTATCTATTGTATTCCCTGCAGCCACTCCCCTCCCCTCTATACAGTGTTTCAGCATTTGCAGACAGCATGTACAGTACCAGTTTTCAGTTCCTCCTTATGTTAAGCTCTTATTAAAGTCAGATTTTCCCAAGTAAGAAAGGCCGAAGGCCTATATATAGTTGTCCGGAAGATCCAGATTAAGTTTTATAAACTATTAGTGTTTAAATGGGATCATGCCAATACCATGAGAAATTATATCATGTAGAGAAATATCCTGGCAGTGCACTTTCACTTAAAGAAGATGAAGTCCCAGTCATCTCATGCACTGAACAATAAAAGCAGTTGTTACTTAAAAATAAAGGTCTAAAGAGCCTAGTTCTTCCCTATTCTCTGATTCTTCACTAAACAATGTGAAGAGACGCAATGCAATCCTATGCATATCTACTCACAAGTAAACCTCATTGATTTCCATGGGACTTGCTTCCATGGTAAGTGTTTTTAGAATTGCAGCCTGGGAGCCCCACTGAACTCAGTAGATCTTTCTTCCGAGTACACATGTATAGGATATGATATGCTCTGTGGAGCAGTTAATTAAAGCAGAAAAAAACCCTACAAACTCTGTGGGGTTTTGGAAAGTATTATTTCTAGGTATCAACAGAGCCATTCTGCAAGCTTTCCTAAAGCACCTCCCTCTACCCTAAGGAATTATATTCCTAGAAAAGCAGTAAGTCCAGGAAACAAGGATGGCAGAATCAAGACCAAAAAAGTGACATTTCAACAGTCCAACCGGTTTGTCTGCTTTTTAAAACAAAGGTCACAATACAAAAACAACATTGTCTTTCACAAAAATAGTAGAATATAAAAGCATAGCTGCCAAGTTCTCCCTTTTTTTAAGGGAAATTCCCTTATGCTGAATAGGCTTCCTCGCAAGAAAAGGGAAAACTTGGCAGCTATGATTAAAAGAACAATAGTTGGAGACAGAATTCTGCCACACTTATTTAATGTTAAGGTTAATAATTAACCTTGATGTGTGTTGGTAACTTCGGTTTAATAGAAATTGCTTGATGCAGTCATGATGATTTTACTTCCATTGTGTTGCAGATGACAAAAGATTGGCCACTCACAAACAAACCAAACTGATTGTTCCTATCTGAACAATTTTAAATCTACAGGTTTTCAATTTTATTTATACCGGTAAGAACCCACTCCTGGGGAAATAATAGTTTCCTTCACAAAAATGGGAGCAGATATACAAAAATATGCATACAGGGGTTAGCAACACAAATGCTAAGGTACAATAAGCATTGCACAATGAAGCCAGCTACAGAAATTCACTGGTCCCAGACAACTGTATATCCATAAACCACAGCACTCTGTTTTTCTCTTTGCTAAAACTGAATGAAAACTTAAGAGATTATGATTTATTTATTTATTTTGAAATTCAGCCTTTAACTCGGCTTTTCAGTCACCACAACCAAGTGGATTTTCACTTCTCTTTCCATGAAACTTCTGCAAAACAACACACAGTGTGAACCAGCCATCATCTCTACAAGTCCCCACCCCCCTTTTCTCTAAGAAAAAACCTTAAAACCTGTTCCAGCGATAGTTCCTGGAACCTGACAATACCCAGACTGGATTTCCCCGGGTCTGGATCCAGAACCCTTTGCCTAGATTGCTGTGAGCTGTTCTGCCGAATGATGCTCCAGGGAAACCAAGCCAGCAGCCAGCAGTTCCCAGCTCCCCCCCCCAACTCCCCTGAGCTGCCTCAGTTCTGCTCCACTTCTCCAACAGACCAGCAGGCAGGGAAAACAACACATGGGGATTTGTAGGCTTCCCACTTTCACTCATGCAAATTCACAGCCAGAGCACTTAATACACATTACTCTCAGCCCAGAGCTTTCCAGGCTCATGTAGCCAGCACACCTTAACAGCGACACACCACCAGCATCAGCCTCTGCTCTCCCTTCAGCTGCTGGCCTGGCAGCTGGCTTAAGGTGGTTGGTGGTAATACTGAGAAACTCCCACTGATCTCTTTTTTATTATTATTCCAAAGGAGTCTGGGCAGTGCTGGGAGGGGGCCTAGCAGCTTCCCATGAGCTGCACCTCCTTCCCCAGTGAGTGGGGAACTCCCATTAATGCCTTTCTTCTCCTGTCTTTGGGCATTATCTTCATCCAGTCAGCAGTTTTGAGGGAACAACAAAATTCTGTCCAAGGACTTTCCACAGTTCACATCATTCCCTAGTGTCAAAGGGAAGTTAGGGGAGAACAACTGAAACATGAAGTTTCGGGGGCAGCGATAGTTTCTAAAATAAGATGTACTTGGTGGGGGGGGCTGCACAGAAACTGTACTACTGTCTGCCCTGAAAATCCTATTCCCTTCATCCCAAATAGGGGAGCTGGCTGTGATTATTACAGCGGCGAGGGAAGGGCACTCTGCACATGCTCAAAGGCACACCCCTTCACTATTACAGAAAGTAATATGTTGAAGAAGGGTTCGTAGTCTAATTCCTGGTGAGCCCTGGCTCAGATTAATCCCTGCTAGCCAAACGGATGGCGGTGTGCACACAAATGCCCATGGCTTCACAATATGTATCACAATAACTTTTTAACATGTCACCCCAGTGCCTCAGGAGCAGGTCCGTCTCCCAATGCTACAAAGGACTTAACAGCACAAGGAGTTCTGTTTCCCAAGGAACCACGTTGCCTGGCCCTTTCTCCTCCTCTAGCATTCCCCCTCGGGTAATGTGCGTTACATTGTGAGCGTCCTCTCCCCTCTTTTGGCCAGAGCAAAGGGCAAGCAACCTTCAGCTACACCTTCCTAAGTTCTCTTCGAAGGTCTCGTGTAAGCCCCACTGTCCTCTCCACTTCTAGGTCTAGAGACATCTCCCATGCTTTCGGTGGTCAAGGGACACCCATAAGCGGGGTGGAGGAGGTGCGCACACAGAAAACCACGCGGGTGCCAACTTAAATATTGGGGGTGGTGGGGGGGAGTAGTTTAGCCTCGCCCCGCATAATTGATCACAAGAATGGCGATGCCCATCAACTTGGGGAGGGGGCGGCCCCCTCAGATATTTTATTTGGGGGAGGGAGCAAAGGTACCTCGGCCCCCAGGAGTTGTATGCACACAGATAAACGGCAAGAGGAAGGGTAGGGACCCCATTATTAGCTCCTCCCTTCCGCGGAGGCTGCAGGAGGGACTTGAGGGAGGGAGAGAGTAACCCGCGGGCGCGCAACTCCTGCTCCTCTCCCCCCCCCCCCCAAGCGGCAAAGAGAAAAAGGGAGCAACGGCGACAGGAACCTTGCCCTGCACGGCTCCGCTCTCTCCACAGACACCAAACGCCTCTCCTACTTCGGTTTCTCCCGTCAGTTCTCTAGAGAGAAACCGACTCGACAGCTGCCCCTCCCCTCAACCGCGGGGTGCAACAGGGGGCAGAGAGAGGAGCAGCAGCCCTCCGCCCGCGCCAAGCCCCGTCCCCAATCTCGCAAACAAAGCCGGAGACGGGCGGCGCCGTCACACACGCTGCTCCCCCCCCCCAAGGGACCAGGGTGGGCACTGGTCACCGCGCCGAGGGCGGAGGAGAGGCGTTGGCCCCGGCAGAGAGAGGCGAGCTCGGGGGTGGGGTGGGGGGACAGGGGGTCCGCCTCTCCCTCAGCCCCAAGTTTCCGTCCTCGCCCGACGGCCGCCGCTTCGCCAGCCCACCTGCCCCCGCGCTCGCAGCCGCCGCCGCTTCTCCTCCGCCGTCACATTGTCTCCGAAACAAAGACTCCACGCCCATCCTGCTCGCCCCCCAAGGAAGCCTCGTGCGGAGCGACGGGGAAAAGCCGGGCTCGGAGCGGCGCGGCTGCACTGCCTGCCACCGAGGCGGGGTGTGTGTGTTTGTGTGTGTGTGGCGCGGTTTCATAGCCCGGCAGCGGGCAAGCAAGCGGGCAGCTCCCGGGCAAAGTGTCCCCGAACCGCGAAAGCGAGGGAGCGGGGCGGAGGGAGGGCGCTCGCAGCGAGCTTTTGCAACAAAACAAACGCGCCCAGTTCGTGCAAGATTAAGAGCATGGCAAGAGAAATAAGGCATTCTCTCCTCCCCGGGAAACTGTACGGCGCGCGTGCACACAAAAACACGGACCCGGGTCAGGGGAGAGAAAGGGGCTCCGGCATATGGAGCGTGCCCGAGCCGTCCTCGTCTCCTCCTCTCTGTGCAGCCACCGCCGCCTCCGCTTCACCATCCTTCTGCTGTCCTGCAGGACCTCGCGCTGCAAGCTCCCCGCGCTTGCAAACGCAGCCCGGAACAATGCCCTCGTGCATATCCCGGAACGCAGAGAAGCAGCAGCGCAGTGCATGGGGATGGGGGGGGGGGGAGAAGAGAGAGGAAAAAGGAGTTCACGTACCTCGTCGGTGCATGTATCTGGGAGGCTTACGAGGACAGGACTAGCTGATGGAGTGTCCCATTTAGTAATCCATTTAAGGGGATCGCTCCGCGAAACTCGATCCACTCTCGCCTTTGCAATCCTTTGTCATTATTACCGGCGTGCGTCCTAGGGGGAGCGGGGCGTGTGTATGTGTGTGCGCGCGTGGGGCGGCGGCGGCGGCGTGTGGAGGTTTTGGGTGGGTGGGGGAAAAAGATTCAATATTTCGACTTTGGGGGACGCGATGTGTCCATCTCCACGGAGGGTGGGGGGCAAAGGGGGAAAGGGTTGGGTGTGGGGAGGGGGCAAATCAAAGAGCTCCGGTTATTCCTCTTCCCGATGCCACTCGCGCTGCCACTCCAGTAAGTCCCCTTCCGACGGATCGTGGGAGAGGAGAAGTCCTTTCAGGGTCTTGCGCTGGCCCTCCGAAAAAGTGCTCCCGACGGGCGAGGCGTCTTCGGGGGAACTCCTCGTCTGCAGGCAGAGCTGCTTGTGCCCCGGCAGGAGAGTGCGCTTCGCCCCAGCTCGCCTGGTCATTGAAGTGCGTGTTTGGGGAGGACTTCACAGCAGCCTCTCTCCGTTTCTCTCCCGATCTCCCTGCGCCCTGCCTCTCTTCCCACTGCGAGTCTCCGTCCCAACTCTTCTGTCACTGGGAAGCAGCTTGGCTGGAGGTGGAGTCAAATCCCGGGCTGGATTTCGCGGAAACGGACTGCCCCGAGCATGACATCCACCTTCGCCCACTTCTCAAACAGCCAGCCCATGAATGTGTGTGTGGGGTTTTTTCGGGGGCGGGGGCGAGGAGGGCATGGGGGAAGGGCGGGTGCCAGCAAAGTGCCAACACTCCCACAGAAAAAGAGAAACCGGGAGCCCTCCCTTTATTCCGCTCTCTCTTCTGTGCATACATTCAATGTAACTGATGGGGATTCTGATGGGAAACCGGGGGACACGATGGAGAAAGTTTCTTCTGCCTAATTAAATAAAAAAAGAGATTTGTTTGAAAAGAAGAGGAGGAAGAAAGCCTGCTGAGAAACACTACCAGAGACGAGCTGCGAGAAAGGATTTGTTCATCGATTATTATTTTTTAAATTGAAAAGTTTAAACTTTAAAGGGATGTGTTAAGTCCTCCTCATTCAAACGGCGGTACCGAGGATGATTTTCCCACTGCAACAAAGCGTTGTCTGCGGAAGGCGTGCGCAAAAGGAACTCTGCTCACAATTCAAGAATAATCTTTTGGAACGAGCCTAGCATGAGTTTTTTAAGAGGATTGCAACCTACTTCCAGAATCTTTCACCCACACAATCGCGCTAAAGTCCTCATTGACAGCAGCTGCACTCTAATCAATAATGGGGGCAGGACTTCAAACCAAAGCAACCTCTTGTCTGTACATTTTTGATTTGACCATTTTGGACTTACCCACAATAAGGAGATTTTAGTTTTTCCAATATGGAAAGAGTATGTGTGTGTTTAAAAACAAACACTTGGGGGATCTACCTCAACGTTGTACCCACATTCCTTCTTCCTCGAACTTTATATTGGCAAAGAAAAAAACATTGCCTGTGTTAAAATATACTGTATGGGTGGATAGATATGGGAACCATGCCCAAAGTTAGCAAAAACAAAAAACAAAAAAAACCCTCGTTTCTCTTTCTTCCCCAACCTTAGTGTCCTTTATCTGGCAGCAAAATTAGCAAGAGTCTTGTGATACCTTGCCATTTAAATTGACTTGACAGCCAAGCTGCCCTTGTCTAATCGCTCTGTAGTTTATTTAGTTTTCATGATCCGAATCAAACTTCCACGGATTCTGCCCGTAATGACGGCGAAAGAGGAGACCAACATAGTTTGCTGGGAGGTGGGGCGTGGAACGAAGAAGGGCTGCATAATATGGATTGTTTTTTGTTCTGGAAAAAAAGAAAAAGCGGGGAAGGAATTAATAAAGCGGGCCCATGTGTGCCTGTGAATGAAAGACAAGAGAGCGTTACCGGGAGACGGCACCGCAGCAGCCGAAATGCCAGCAAGGGCCGGCGATCTAAGCCTGCACGCCTCCCGAATGGCTTAGTTTTTACAGCGCGCGCAGTATTTCCCTTCTGCTTAACGGGCGAAGGTTCCATCGCCAAGGGAGAGGAGTCGTAACAGTTGGGGATTCGCTTCTTGCTGTTCGTCTCTTTAGCCAGAAGGGGACGCTTCACCAGTAAAGTCCCCCCCTTTTTTTTAAAGAAGAAAGTCACCAACGGAGCAAGGGCTGATCAAATTTACGAAAAGTTTGGTCGCCCACCGCCATCCCACTCTAAGGCGTTGCGAGAAGAGCGCTCTATCACCACTCTATGTCTCCTTGTTTTTTTGGTAACAGGATCGGGCGCGTTAAGGTAACAGGGCGCCGGCTACAACTGGGCTTTTGGCCCAGTTCCCCGCCTCTGACCAAACGCTCCTGTAAGCAGCTAGGTGCCTTGCAGCGGGTGCGGAGACGAGCCCGGTCCTCCTCTGGATGCGCGCATGCTCTCGCATGCAACATGCGCGCCCGGCCCGCTTTGCTCGAGTTTCCAGGGCTCCGGGCGAAAACAAATAAATTGCTGGAACTGCGTGCGCGGAGAATGCTAATCGGACGTCCCCCGGCATGGGCAGCGCGTTGCAATGCTACTCGGGGGAGATCTTTGGCACGGCCTCGCGGTCCTTCCCATCCGCTCGCCTTTCTTCCTCTCCCGCCCTCCCTTTCCCCCCAAATCCCAGCCCGAGAGCTACTGGCTGGGTTAATCCGTCCCTGTCTCGGAGCCAATCAGCCCAGGGAAGAGCAGTAGCAGCGCTAATAAATTAATCCTCCTGCTTCCCAGGCCCCTCCCGCCTGGGAAAGCGACTGGCTGCCGCTAATCCTAATGCTGCTACTTAGATAACTAGTACAGTATAGGACCACCAGCGCCCCCAGCGGCCAAGGCGGCGCAGTGCAAGAGGAAGGAGTCTCGCCCCCCCCCGCCGCCAATTGCCTTAGCATACTCCTTCTTTTCCCCCAGCCTGCCCCCCGCATCCTCACCGCGCACCCCTCACTCCGCGGCTGATTTACATGTTAATTGTGTCTGAGAAAACTTCTTTAATTGCCAGAATTAAGCAGAGCAAACGGATTGCTTCACAAGCTGAGCCAAATTAATTCCAGGTTTAGCTCCTTCCCTTAGAGAAGCAAACAATTAAGCTGTCTTGTTTGCTCGGTGGCTATATTTGAATGTTAGACACACTGACTTTTTGAAAGTTAAGGGAGGTGGGTTTCTTCCGCGCCTCCCTTATTCTTCTTTTAATATGAATAAAACTTTCCCTCTCACTGTTTCCCAGATCCGTGGAGTTGAAGAGAGAGGGCAAAGCACTTGCAAACACTTTTTAAATTGAGGAAAGAGAAAAACAAGGAAACGTTCATGTACTGATGGTATATAGCTTTTATTGGCCAAGCCCTGATATTCTGGGGTGTTTAATTGGCCAGGAAGTCATCTGAAGGTCTCTAAGCATCATCTGTTAAGGCCATCTGTTAGGGTTTGGTTGCATCCTGCATTACAGATGCACTCTGAGGAGCAAGGTGGACCATATGACCTTCACTGTCCCTTCTATAAATAAGGATACATTCATGCAGCCACAGTGGGACTGGATCAGCAAATTATTTTCTACATATGTATTCTCGCTTCACTTCAAGGAGCTCAAGGTGACATGCAGGATTCCACCACCCTTACCCTCATAACAACTCTATAAGCCGCCCAGAGTGGCTGAGGAAACCCAACCAGAGAGGCAAGGTATAAATAATAAAATGCTTGTTGTTGTTAGCATTGCAACCAACTCCTGGGGGCTGAGGTCCTTTCACTACCCCATTTTTTTGAGCCCCCCCCCCCCCAGTTTATGAGCATTACCATTCAAATGGTGTGGCGGCACAGCATCTTGTGATTGGTTTTGTGGGGCAAATGCTCTCCCCCCCATATTTTATTCAAGTGGGAGGGAGGGAGAGACTAGCCCAGCCCAAAAGCTACCAGTACATTGGCTTCCTGCTAACATCTTCATATGATTGCTCGTAAACCCGGACTGCAAGTCAACCCACATTTGCAAGCTTCGGCATGAAGTGGTTGCTTTGATGAGCGTCAGATTCCCAGAGGCATGCTGTTTCACTGCCTCTCCAGCCTCGATTTGTGTGTGCCATTGAAAGCGAAACAAAAAAGAGTTGTGGGGATGCTATTTTGGCTCTCAACAAAGTGCAAGGCGATCACCCTCTTCTTAAATGCGCAGTAAACATATGGGCATGGGCCATAGGGATGAATGCATTATTCTCACACCCCCATTGCCACTCCACCTGCCTTCAAACTTTAGGAGGGCAACTGGCTGAAGTGGGGAGCTTCCTGCACTTCTCTCCACAAGTACAGCTTCAGACCCTTCACAAATGGCAGAGTGGCTGGCTCAGCTATAGGGGTGGAGCTAACATGCTCACCCCCGTGGCATTAAGAACACCCCAAAAGGTCTTTTGTAAAAGTGCAATTCGTCAGGTCACCCCCTCAGCAGCTGTGCCATGTAATAAATGTGAACTGAGAAATGAGCAATAGATTAAGCAGTCACTGACTGGACTCCATCACACACTGAGCTCTATACGGGGGAACTGGCGATTGTGATCTATTTTTTAAGAGACTCCTCTGGAAATTATTGGCAAACTCGTTTGAGGGTGGACCATGTCACTGAAACAGCACCAGCCACGCACAAGAGGGAGATAGCAACTGGTTTGAGAAATCCCAAGGTTTGCTGAAATACAAAATGTTGGGGGTGGACTATCCAATGTGAAGTGAGCATGCAGTGATGGAATTTGGAAATTTTAGATTTCCAAATTCTAGATTTAGATTAATAGTAATATCACCCTCTCTCTAGATAGTAATACGCATGATTTCAATTTCTTCAATGGTCAGTCAGCCCTGCTGTATTTGGGACCTTCCTGCCAGGAGTGCCAACTAGGCTAGGCCTCGCAACCATGGGTGCCCCGGGCCATGGGTGCTATGGAGCGTGCATGGCCCTGGCACTAAAATTTGTGGGTGCCCAACCCCTTCATGGGGAATTTTGTGTGTGCTCATGTACCCAGGGCCCCAGAGAGTTGGCACCTATGCTTCCTGCACAGTGAGACCCTAAACCTCTGCCCCCCAAATCCTGTCATGATGGAAACACTGTTAGCATGCTCAGTGGGTACAGAATGCTGATAAACTGTTGGGTGTGGGGCAATGGAAAACTAGGGGGAATGTGGGATGGAATCACATATCCTGGGGAAAGGAATAGCTGGCTGGCTGGAATCCTAAAAAAGGAGCACTTGATACTGCAACATTTTGTGTTGGTACCACATACATGCATATAATTTCAAAGTGTAAGTCCCTCCTCCCCTCTTATGTACCCATTCTTGTTACGTAGCTTGCTCAGGATTTCCCAAATGCAGCTACACTACACATTCAGGTAGTTATCTTTTAAAACCATTCAGTTTTGGATCTCTGCAATTACATGAAATTGCATTACAGGCTACGAGGAAAGCAACTGTCTTGGATCTAAGGGCTCTTTACTGGGCAATTGTGCTAGCTGCCAAAGTAATGAATGAAGAGTTATATTTCACCTCTTTTTTCTGATTTGGATCTGCTTCTCTGATTTCCGAGGCGAATAAATCTATCTGCTGATTCAAAGCACAGGTTTAACTTGCCCTTTTCAAACCTCAGTGAATCTACATGTATTATAGCACGTTCATACAATTTGCTTCAACAACACCAGCATTACTGTTAGCACGAGATGTAGTGCTGGTGACACAAATACAATGCAGAAAAAAGGACAAACATCACAACATGATTTCATGGCAGAAAACACTGCAAAAGCAACATTGCTGATAATGTTTTCATGTCGTGGGAAATTATAGCAAATGCTATATTTGTAGTAGGGAGTTTGATACATTTCCCCATTCTGCTTTATTATATTGTATCCATATATACATTCGGATAATATACAAGTATATATATTTAGAATCATATAATTGCAAAGTCGGAAGGGACCACACAGGACATCCATTCCTGTGTGTTCCCTTCTAACTTTGCAATTATGTGATAATATATTAGGGTTGTCATACCTCTGGAACTTTCCGGACATAGCCAGGATTTGGCTGTCGGAAACAAGGTCCGGGCAGAGATCACTGTAATGTCCGGGAAAATTCAAACCCATGTCGGAAGTGTGGATTTTGGCACATTTCCTTAAAAATAAGCTCAACAACTTTTGTGTCTGGATTTTCACTTTTTGAAATATGGCAACCCATATATATGTGTGTTTGTGAATTTTATCCAAATGTATATTACTTATTTCATTTAGGAACCACTTGCCATGAGGCACCCTGAGACAATTCACAATACAGTATAATAATGAATATAAAACTGACACACACACACACACACACACACACACACACACACACAGAGAGAGAGAGAGAGAGAGAGAGAGAGAGAGAGAGAGAGAGAGTTTTAAAAATAAAATAAAAACAACAGCACATGCATAAAATCAGTTCAAATCCGGATACTAACTGGGATAAAGGTCTTGGAAGGCTTGTTAAAAGAGGAACTTCTTTAACAAGTGCCAAAAAGGCAATAGAGATGGCACCTGTCTAATATATAATGGGAGGGGAGGTACAAAGCGTAGGTTCCACCTCATTAAAGTCTCCATTTCAACATTGTGTAAGATGGACCTCCTGATAGAACAGCCTCTTCTGCAGAATACAGTGAAGCAACATAAGAGATATGGGACAATCTTTCAGGTATCCTTGTTTTCAATAGTTACTATGATAGCTGCCAACCTTGATGCATGTTTACTTGGAAGTAATTCTCACTCTGCACAGTGGGCCAAAAAAAGTGTGATAGGATTGCAGCTGTGCAGTGCAATGCTAAGCATGTTCGCTCACAAGTAAGCCTTGCTAAGCTCTGTGTTACTGCCTAGTAACAATGCAATACATGTTTACATGTTTACTCGGAAGTTGGCTCTGCTGAGTTTAATGGACTTATCACTGGGTATGTAACTTAGACCAGGTCTTGCAGTGTGGCTGCCCTTGTTCTGTGGAACAGCATCCTGTGGAGATATGAGAGGGCGCAGTATCTGCACTTTTCAGAAACAATTGAGTACACGTTTGGGTTTTGTAACTAAATTTTAAATGGTTTTTAAAACAAATGCAATGACCATTAAACACTTATCCAGCAGTACATCTAATGGTGTTTTATGCGTAAATCACCCTGCCCACGTATTTTATGCGTAAATCACCCTGAGTTGGTGGTTTAGAAGACGATTAACAAATCCATGATGATGATGATGATAATAATAAAATTTTATTTATACCCTGCCCTCCCCAGTCGAAACTGGGCTCAGCGCGGCTGACACCAGTAAAATTACAATAAGACATAAAGAAAGAAAAACAATTAGTTAAAACACAGGTTAAAATACAATTTACATTCAAAATTTTAAATGCAGCCTCATTTTAAAAAAGGCCCAAGTTAAAAACCATAAGGGAGGAAAACATAGGGGTCAGACTGAGTCCAGGCCAAAGGCCAGGTGGAACAGCTCCGTCTTGCAGGCCCTGCAGAAAGATGTCAAATCCCGCAGGGCCCTGGTCTCCTGTGAGAGAGCGTTCCACCAAGTTGGGGCCAATACTGAAAAGGCCCTGGCCCTAGTTGAGCACAATCTAACCACCTTTTGGCTCGGGATCTCCAACATGTTGTTATTTGTGGACCTTAAGGTCCTCCGCGGGGCATACCAGAAGAGGCGGTCCTGTAGGTATGAGGGTCCTAGGCCGCATAGGGCTTTAAAGGTCAAAACCAGCACCTTAAATCTGATCCTGTACTCCACCGGGAGCCAGTGCAGCTGGTAAAGCACTGGGTGAATGTGATCCCATGGCCGGGACACCATAAGGAGCCTTGCCGTGGCATTCTGCACCCGCTGGAGTTTCTGGGTCAGCTTCAAGGGCAGCCCCGTGTAAAGCAAGTTACAATAATCAAGCCTGGAGGTGACCGTCGCATGGATCACTGTGGCCAGGTCAGGGCGAGAAAGGTAAGAGACCAACTGCTTAATGCGGCGGAGATGAAAAAATGCCACCTTAGCTGTGGATGCAACCAGCGCCTCCATGGAAAGGGAGGCATCGAAGGTTACACCCAAACTCTTGACAGAAGGTGCTGGTGATGATGAAAATAATTTGTAGAATTGCCACTTACATGTGTTTTGTACTGCAGTCCTTAGACCCAAACCTTATTTATTTTATTTTGTTCTTACATTGCTATAGTGATACAGTCAAAAGAAAACCATAACATTACATTCTATAAAGTACATATATCAAAATATCATTATTCATTCCCCCCCTCTTATTTCCCTGTGACTTCCCTCCACCTGTGATTGGCATTATTCACCTTAATACGATATCCTTTAAATTGTGTTTAAGCAGTATAATTTTTGGTATTAACCACGAAGTCTTGTACCCCTTTTCCTGCTCTTAACCTTGTGGATTTCAGTCTAAACATATCAATGAATTACTTTTGGAACATCGTTGTTATAACATCGTTTCACCATGTATTCATCTACACATTCCCATTCCTTCTTTAATTTTTGATTAATCCTTGGACACACTTACTTGGTACCAGTAAGCCCCATTGAACTAAGTGGGAGTTACCTCTCAGTAAACATGCATGCGCTTGGGACCCATGCCTCTTAGCTAGTTAAACTGTAGAGATTATGGGGAGCAGAATATCTGGAGCAGGACTGCGTTGGAACCCATTTGTTAGCTGGTGCCTCCAGCTTGAAACAAAAAGCGTCCCTGACAAGGATGGAGCAATTCAAACGACAGTGAAAGAAACTCAATTCAGAGCAACACATGGAGGCTTCTCAACGATTTTAAATTGGGATAGAAAACATAACCTCTAAAGTCCTGGGAAGGAGCTCAACTATAACCTGAATTCATATGGGACAAAAGAGGACCATCTCCCTCCTGTTTTGCTTGCACTAATGTGCAAGTGTTTCCAAACAGGGCGCTCACTGTATCACTGTCCCATGAATAGCTCCTCAGCACTCTGTTGTCCTTTGTATTCAACAATCATTCTACTGTACTTCGTTAAACCCTTCGCCTTATTCCTTTTGGCACTATTCACTTTTGATATGAAATTTTCATTGGGGGAAATTGAAAATGATACTGGAATGGAAGCAGATGATATAAATCACAGTACCTTTTTTTAGAAGAGGAAGAAAGAGAGAAAAGCCCTTTAGTTTTGTGACTTTCCTCATTTTCCTGGTGCCTTCAGATGTGTAATATGGGCAAAGGATCTCCGTGTGTTTCAAGTAGCATTTCTCCTCTTGCCATTCTTGGCTGACCTGTGTTCCAAGACGCCAATTCATTTCAGCTTGTTGGAAGGTACCTATTTTCCAGTGGATTCATTCACAAGTACAATTGCCTTCAGATGATTTATATTTTCGGATCCAGATAAGTGAAAAGATTGAGTACGTTTGGTAGATTTACTGTGTGGCTACACGAAGCCATGGCATTAAAATTAAAATAATTACATGGTGCTGTTTGTTCTGCATTTTACTTTTAGATAATGAAAGGGCTGCTGGAACTTGGAGTTGCTTTGATTTCCCAATCTAAACTACACACAAATTCATTCACTTCCTAGTATGTTAGATTACAAGGAAAAGCTTTCTTCTTGGATCAAGCAAATGTTTTCTCCTCGAGACACTTTAAACTCAATATGTACACAATGTAATTTGCCAACCAAAGGAGCTGAGAACGCATATACTGTTTATATTACTTTTGATTGGAAATTTTAAACAGAAGTTACCAAAAAGGATAATTGTTGTTGAGGACGGATGCATTTTGTTAGCAAGAGCACTTAGATGTGGCGGGTGGGTTGGGAATGTACAGAGACAATTTTAGTTTGAAAAGCTTTTCACATTCCCCCCCTTTTTGGGGGGGGGGACTCGGTGCAACAATTTAGCATGCCCTAATTTCATCATATCTTTTTCCTCTTTAGCTACTTAAACAGGGATGGTCTACTATTCAAATTCAAATATTTTCTCCTGCTCTGGAGGGTGGGGCTCAAACCAATAGCTTCAAGTTACAAGAAAATAGATTCTGACTAAACATCAGAAAAAACTTTCTGACAATAAGAGCTGTTCGACAGTGGGACAGTCTCCCTCGGGAAGTTGTACACTCTCCTTCCTTGGAGGTTTTTAAGCAGAGGTTGGGTAGCCATCTGTCATAGATGCTTGAGCTGAGATTCCTGCTTTGCAGGGGTTGGTCTAGATGACCCTCAGGGGTACCCTCCAACTCCACAATTCTGTGAGTCTATGATTCTACTAGGGACCCAGGTGGCGCTGTGGTTAAACCACTGAGCCTAGGGCTTGCTGATCAGAAGGTCGGCGGTTCGAATCCCTGTGACGGGGTGAGCTCCTGTTGCTTGGTCCCAGCTCCTGCCAACCTAGCAGTTCAAAAGCACGTCAAAGTGCAAGTAGATAAATAGGAACCGCTACAGCGGGAAGGTAAACAACGTTTCCGTGCGCTGCTATGGTTCGCCAGAAGCAGCTTTGTCATGCTGGCCACATGACCTGGAAGCTATACGCCGGCTTCCTCAGCCAATAATGCGAGATGAGCGCGCAACCCCAGAGTCGGTCACGACTGGACCTAATGGTCAGGGGTCCCTTTACCTTTACCTTTATGATTCTACTATTCATCACTACAGCTAAAATGTGCTCAGCCTATAAAATCTTGTATGAATCTGTAGTTAGATTGGGGATATTCCTTCTGACCCTAATTCCTTGTCATTTATCTACAGTTCCCAGCTCTTGCCTTTTGGCCAGGGTTGATGCCTTTGTGCCTCTGTCAGACCTATCAATACTCCTTTAAATACTCTGCTCTTGACACCTTTCCCATGAATTCCAAAAACTGCCCCCCCAAGACCCCTACCGAAAGTGGGGAAAACGTTACTTAAACAAATAAATATTCCAACCATAATGTTTACTTGCCACATCTGCATTGCTGCTATTCAAACAGAGCAGAGTTGGGGAACCACCTATGGCCACTTACGACACCCATGTAGCCCTCAGCTTAATTTCACAGAAGGAAGGGAAACCCAGAGTTTGGTGGTTCTTTATCTTGGGTAGTTATTTCTCTGGTGCTTAAAGCCATTTCTAAGAGAATGAAACTAGAGGCGATGGCTGGGTGAAAAACTGGAGGAAACGGGTGAATATGGTGTTGTTTGTCTTACCATGAACTCTTAATTCATCCCTGGCCCCAAAATGAACACAGGGCACAGGTATTTAAATACCGGCCCTTTGCATACCTTGTACAAACAGGTTTTTGAAATGTTGGAAGGTTGACTTACCCTTTGCCCTCTTTGCCTTGGTAAAATCAGGTTCAGTAGGATTCTTTTTAACAGACAGTCCTCTTCAATATAGACCAGCTTTTAGGAGTATTTCAGAAGATAGCACACAAAAAGCCCACACCGGAAAAAAAAACACCAACTGAAAGAACTATTTCCTTATTTCCTGAAAAAATATTATTCCTGGAGAGGTTATATTGTTAAGGCACTTTTATAATCCGCTCCTCAACCATTTTCTATCCTCTTCTTTTATCTCTGGCTCTCCAAACTTGTACTGAGTCATTTTTCCTCTCCAGCTTTCCCATTAAAAGGTTCCATTCTGCTCCAACCCAAAAATGAGACTAAACTTTACTCACCTTTTTTGTTCACCAATCACAATGCCATCACATTTTCAGTGTCTGAGAACCAATATGCAGCCTTATTTTACATGATATCTTTTCTCTTACATTTCAGCTCTCTTGTCGTCTTTCTGAGGCTGCAATCCTGCGCTTGCTTATCAGGGAGCACAGGAGCCCACTTCTAGGGGCCAATGTCCCTTTTGCCCCCCTAAAATATTTGAGGGGGCTGCCGCTCTCCAAAAGTTGATGGGCATTGCCATTCAAATGGGGTTTATGTGCTGCATCTTGTGATTGATTATGCAGGGTGGGGCTTGTCATGGAGGGAGTCGTCGCCCCAATTCCTCTCTCCAGGCTACTAATCAATTACACGCAGGCAATGAGCTTTACTGGCTTCTTCCTTGGCATAAGTTACAGGACGTCAAACAACAAGTCTAATAAACAGCATGTTCTCTCCAGGTTAACTTGAAAATTTATAGGGGCTGGGGGATGCTTGCAACCAGCCAACCCCAGCACATGCTCCCACTTTGGGGCACTAATTGTTACCTGCCTGAGGGTCCCCACCCAGCAGTACTTGCTCGCAGAATCGCTACTTCATGACAGGGCTTACCTGGGCCCCCCAATATTTAATTCAAATTGACAGTCCTGGTGCTGGTCATGGACACTGAGGTGACCTGGAAGGGAATTGAATTGGCTTGCCTTCTGTGACATTGAAATTCCAAATCTACATCCATTCCTATAAATTAGAACATGCAGATTTGTGTGCACGAGGCCCATATCGTAAACCTTTTAAGTACTTAGCAAAAGCAGTGAGTCAAATTGCACTCAGTGTGACCTTTTTCTGAGTAGATATATATTGGGTTGCCCCTCATTTCTGCTTTCCTTTCCTGCTCTGAGCTACTAGATCCGCATTTCCCAAACTTGGGTCTCCAGTTGTTTTTGGACTACAATTCCCATCACCCCTGACCACTGGTCCTGCTAGCTAGGGGTGATGGGAGTCGTAGTCCCGAAACAGCTGGAGACCCACGTTTGGGAACCACTGTACTAGGTCATGTAGTGATGGCCATTAGTATGAGTGGCAGCACACAGATATAATTTGCACCATGATATACTGTAAAGTTGTAACATTGTGGTTTCTTGGTTAGAAGAAACTCCAATTGAGACAGGAGTGGCCAACTCCCAAGAGACTGTGATCTACTCACAGAGTTAAAAACTGGCAGTGATCTACCCCCTTTTTGGGGTTCAGGTCAAAGTTGTTGAGTTTTTCAGGGAGGAGCTAAAATGTTGAACTTTTTTAGGGGAGTCACAGTTGTTCAGCTTCTTTGGGGGGAGCCAGTGATCTACCGCAGACATCCAGTGATCTACCAGTAGATCACGATCTACCTGTTGGACGTGCCTGGAATAGGAAGTTCTTCTTCAATGCTCCCCCTCCAAACTGAATCAGGACCATAGTGAGAGGCAAAAGGTTTAAGCACACCCCGCTCCTATGCTTGGGTCCCATTCCAGATTGGGGCAGGATCTGTACTCTAGTTAAGGGCACAGATGTAGAGCAAACACAATTGCCTGGTTTGGTCCTTACCGTAGGTCCAAATGCTGACTGTAATGATGATGGAAAGATCTTGGGCAGGGTAATGACAGTGTCGGTTCTTCTCCTCTGATAGTTATAGTAACACTAAAGGGTTGCTGTGAGGCTCCATGAGATAAAGAACTCCAGCTACAAGAGCATTATTATACTTTTCCAGAATGTATACTTTATACAAGACAAATACACACTTCCAGGTGGCTGCTCTGCTGGTGCACCAGAAACAGCATGCGCCAACAGAGCAACCACCTGGAAGTGGATATTTGTCTTGTATAAAGTATACAGTATATGTTTGCTGATCCATATTTTTTTTATCTGACGTTTGGCAGAACTATCAGAATGGGGGTGGTGGTGGTGATCAGTGTTAAGGCTCAATATGTCCAGGATGCAGTGGTAATAATAGTGTAGTTGTGGCTTAGGAAATGTACATTTCCTTAGATTTATATCAATTGTGGAAATACTTTATATGTGCTTTTATTGCTAAATTGCTGTAAGGTGTTTCATAGGCTGTGATTCATAAATGGAATGTGCATCTATATCTATATCTATATCTATATCTATATCTATATCTATATCTATATCTATATCTATATGTCTCTGCCTAGTTGGACACTGGGAAGTGACCTGGAAACTACAACTAATCCAGAATGTGGCAGCTAGACTGGTGACTGGGAGTGGCCGCCGATACCACCTACAGTGGTGCCTCGCTAGACAAATTTAATTCGTTCCACGGGTCTTTTCTTATAATGAATAATTCGTCTAGCAAATCCCATAGGAATGCATTGAGTTTTTTTTAATTCCCCCCCATAGGAATGCATTAATTGAATTTCAATGCATTCCTATGGGAAACCGCGATTCGCTAGATGAATTTTTCATAAAACGAATTCGTCTAGTGAGGCAACCTCCGCTCGAAAAATCCTTTCGTTAAGCGGAATTTTTGTTAAGCAGGGCATTCGTTAAGCGAGGCACCACTGTACCGGTAACACCGGTCTTGAAAGACCTACATTGGTTCCCAGTACGTTTCTGAGCACAATTCAAAGTGTTGGTGCTGACCTTTAAAGCCCTAAATGGCTTCGGTCCAGTATACCTGAAGGAGCGTCTCCACCCCCATCGTTCTGCCCGGACACTGAGGTCCAGGGCCGAAAAAAGCTTTGTGAGTCTGCATCTAATTTTGCCTCTTTCTAAAAGTGGGTACTGGTGGCAGTGCTTGACCTTCCTCTGACAGGTAATGCTCTATGTGGGGTGGGCAGATGCTGACAAAAAGTAGGGGGACCGAGGAGGGTCAGTTGGGGAGGGAGTGAAAAAAACGTCTCAATTTTCATCTGCGGAATATTGGGCGATATGCTCAACATCACCCTAATTGCTATCCATGCTGAAGCTCAAGTTCTGTCAAAAGGACACTTCTGGACCTCCCCTGTTTTGGGGTGGAATTGATTAAATAACAGGTTCAATCCCTGTATGGGGCAGCTACATACTCCTGCATTGCAACTGGGTTGAACTAGATGACCCTCAGAGTCCCTTTCAACTCTATAATTCTATGCTGATTTTATGAAATTCAGGTTGCGCAACAGAGGCCCTTCTCCAAAAGACTGGGCTTCTTGCGATAAGCAAAGCACCTTGGAAAGTGTGGGATAATACGTGCTTTGACACAACCTCCTCCAACCTCCCAACAAACAAAAAAGAATACGTGCTCATTCAACAGCCAGTGTTTTCTAATCTCCCTGCACACAAACCAGGGTGAGCGCTCAATAAGCAGATTTAAAAGTAACCTAACTGTGACAGCTCATGGAAGACTCATTGTGTGAGTTTCATTGGAATGTGCCTGTCCATGTGACTACCTCTGAGGACCTTAGCAAGGTTGTCCTTCCCCGCCCTCCTCTCCTCTCTCAAGCAGCTGCTTGAGTTAACCAGCTGCTCAAGAAAGCCCAGAAGTCAGAAAAGACCTGAAATAGATCGCATTTAAATACACCATACATTTAAAGCACACTTAAAACCTGTGACCTCTGCCGCAGAATACTGTAGTTTCGTAAGGGTACTAAGGATTGTAACTCTGTGAGGGATAGACTACAGTTCCTAGATTCTTCGAGGAATAGTGTGGACGACGACGACAACAACAACAACAACAACAACTTATTTATACCCCGCCCATCTGGCTGGGTTTCCCCAGCCCCTCTGCGCGGCTTCCAACAGAATATTAAAAACACAATAAAAGATCAGACATTAAAAACTTCCCTAAACAGGGCTGCTTTTGGATGTGTCCAAAATCTAATTTCGCCATGGTTCATAGGTCAGATAGAAACGGTTTAGGGCCTGTAAATATCCAAGCATGAAGCAAATCTTTCCAAAAGAATGATATTTCTGTACACATTCTTATTCTGTCAGAACTCTCACAGCCTCCTTAGTCAAGCAGCGATTTTGGTATTGACTTGCGATGTTAAATGTTTGCCCAGTTATTTCTGCTAGCAATGGTAATTATCAGGATTCATTATCTGCTGATCGAATAGTGAGCTGCTGTCTCCTAATGAATCTAAAGGAAGGACTGGTTTTAGAAAAAAAATTCCCCATGGAAACTTCTTACCTTTGCAAGAGAGTAATTATTTCCCAGACCTTCAAAAATGACTTTCTTGAGAAAAAAGTGTATTTTCTATTTGATGAGCTTTACTTATTATAAACTTCAAACCAGGGAACAAATATTTATAATAAGACCATTTCGTAATGGTTATTTGTTCCCTTTGTTTTAGACGGGGCAGGCTGGTTTGCGGATGAGGGTTCATAGGGGCTGTACAGAAAAGGTAGGACAGCATTCGGAATCCATGCCAGGGCGGACTGCTTCCCCAGCATGGCTTTGCTGTGCCAGCTCTGTTTACTTTGGCGGAAAGAAGTAATGGAAAGGGAGAAGGGCCAAAGGAGAACACTTCATGCAGAGTGCATCGCTGCCTACCAAGGGGCATGTTTGCCAGGTTTAAATTAACAGATGTTCACGAGTGTTTACTAGCACACAAGCTTGTCAGATACGCTTATAAGAAGACCTGGAGCACATGATAGAAATCAACATCTAATTTTTGAAGTGCAATTAAATGGAGCAAATCCACGTGGAAACATTTCAGGCACAAAGAGTTTAAGCTAATAAAGTGTCTCTAGAGGTCGAAACATTGTTTTAAGGACCATCACATACGGCTACGATCACATCATCTGACATCTTGTGAAAGCTCTAAGTCAGGCATCCCCAAACTTTGGCCCTCCAGATGTTTTGGACTACAATTACCATCATCCCTGACCACTGGTTCTGTTAGCTAGGGTTCATGGGAGTTGTAGGCCAAAACATCTGGAGGGCCGCAGTTTGGGGGTGCCTGCTCTAAGTCCTAGTTAAGCAACAGGAGAGAGAGAGAGAGAGAGAGAGAGAGAGAGAGAGAGAGAGAGAGAGAAATCGTGATTGAAGGACATTTGTGTTACATGATCATCACTACGATCCTTGTTATCTGTCTGTTTAATTTCTGCCCTGTCATTCTGTACAAGGTCCCCAAGGGGGATTACAAAGTAGAATTAAATAGTAATGCAACAATTAATAATATTTCATGCAAAAAGCAATAAATACTAAAGCAACAGATACCGAAGCCAGCATATACGAAGAGCTACATGGGAGATCTATGATTAGATCAGCCAACATTATTTATAGCTTCTCAAAGGAGGTGTGTTTGTTTGAGGGGGAGATCTGGACTGGGCTTGTGTTGCGGGGAGAGAGGGGTCTGTGACCAGTGGCATAGTAATGGTGTGTGTGTGTCGGGGGTGTGCCGCCCCGGGCAGCAGGCTGGGCGGGGGGAGCAGGCTGGACGGGGGTGACCACCTCCAACGGCCGTCGCCACTCCCATGCGACATGACCGCCACCATCGAGGAGAAACCCCGATGTCCTGGCTGCAGGGGCGTAGCCATCCACCACGTGGTGCCGCAACAAACCCCACAAGCAGAGCCGTCTTTCCTACTGGGCGCCAGCCCCTCAGGGGGTGCCCCAGCGAGTGGGGGAGCTGTGTGGAGCAATCGTCCCTCACCACCCATGTGGAGGCGAGGCTGGGGTGCATTGCGGAAAGAACTCTGGTGGCTTCTGAGCCTGGCTCCTCCACAGCGTTTCCTCTCTGCTGGAGCCGCCCTCCGCCGGCAGCGCAGCCCTCGCCCGCTTCCATGATGGCCCTGAAGAAAGCCAGGCGGCAGGCAAGCAGGACCAGCCCCTGCGAAGCCAGTGCAAACTGGCTGTGAGGAGAACCACCTCGAGCACGGTAAGGATGGGTGGAGAGAGGGCCAGAGGGGGAGGGGGAGACCTGCCGGACACCACCGCTGCTGCCTGCTGTGTCGCCACAGCACAGCACCGTATCCCTCCTGTGCGGACATGCGTTGTGCGTCATGACGCATGCATTGAGATGCATGATGCATGTGCATGACAGACACCCCGCCCCCCTGCGGGGTACCTTCGGGTTTGCTGCCCCGGGCGGCCGGGCGGCTAACTACACCGCTGTCTGTGACACACTCCTGACACCACATCCCTGCCCAACAAAGCTGCTATTAACTGAAGGAGGGGAAAGCATAGAGGCCTCTGTATTATTTCTGTATGTTTTGCCCTCCACCCACCTCTGCCTGCTCAAAAACTCTATTTCCCCCTACTCTCCACCATGGCCGTGCAACCCCCACTCGCTCTCCAACCCATCTGCCACCCCCTGCCTGTGCAAAACCTGAGACTCCACTGTAGCACATAGCTGCCAAGTCTCCCGTTTTCCCCGGGAAATCCCCGTTTTTCCAGCTGTTCCTAGCTGAAAAAAATGAATTTTTTTGTTTCCCCCCAGTTTATTCTGGCGTGACGGCCATTTTGGAACTGGGCGGAGCATGCTCAGAAGTGACTTTTGATGCTGCTTTGCCCAGTTCCAAAATGGCTGCAGTGCGACTTCTGGTGCGGCGGCCATTTTGGAACTGGGCAAAGCAGCATCAAAAGTCACTTCTGAGCATGCTCCACCCAGTTCCAAAATGGCGGCAGCACTACTTCCGGTCTGCTATTTCCGCCCGGTCCCTTATTTCTCCGACAGCAACTTGGCAGGTATGCTGTAGCAGGCCTGTAGACTCCAACCCCCCCTCTCTTTCTGCAACCCACCCCCACAAACCTCTCTCAAATTCCTCCTTCCAACCCCACCCCAAGCTCTGGCCTTATCCTGTGATAATTCTCACTCTCACTCTTGGCTCTCCTCTACTGGACCCACCATCTATCCATGCAGTTTTGAGGAGGATGAGCTCAAATACTTTTTTTAAAAAAAGACGGCCCGTTTGAAGTCCAAACAGGACAGGGGACACTTTTCTCCACAAAAGGGATGATCATTTTTTTCTAGGAATGGGTTGCAAGTGTCCAAGCAGTAGAAGTCTTATCTGGACCAAGTTTCAGTTTATCTCTCTACTGACCGCAGGCACCTTTTTCAAGGTATACACTGCCTCGGCGGGATGAGAAACAACGGAGAAATAGAGCCAAGTATCATCCAAATCCCCAGATGAACTCACCTAGTAGTTTCATGTAGATGAGAAATTGTTAGAAGTAATCCTACATATATCCGGGCTCAGATCCTCATCTGGAACAAATCACAAAGCTCTGTTGATATAAGTGTAGATAACATCAATTTACAGCAGCTAGCTATTTCCTAATGGCATGTTTTCTTAAAGACATTTTGACCTATCTAAGAGACTCTCCCACCAATACAATTATAAAGAAGAGTGGGGGGTTTTTTTATTAAAAAAAAGAAACTTAAGAAAATATCTATCTTATTGATAAAACTGAATTCTCATGCCTAAATTCTTTTGGCTTGAAGGTTCACCTAAGAGATACATTTAGCACTTTAAATTTTAATTTCTGAGTGGGAGGGAAAGGAGTTAGTGATTTTTCTCCCTTACATTGAAGGCCTAGTCAGGCATCATTGCCTGAACTTGTGATGGGAGAAGCAGGACTGCGCGTGCAAACCCCAACTTCAACCATCCTGCACTGAGCCAGGAGGTCTGAAGGGGGTTTCTAAGTGTGACTGTGTTGGAGGGAACTAACAGTGTCAGGTTCCTGTTCACATTGCAGGATCTTGCAGTGAAATCATTTAAAATTTGGCCCCAGCACCTTTTCGTGGGGATCTTATCACCCTGTTTGAGGGCATGCATTTCCGAATCCATAGGTGTCCACCAACCAGCTGAATCAGGTAGAGACAGGTGTGCGCAAATTCAAACAATTTTAAAGCTCTATTAATGTACAGTCATACCTTGATTTAAGTACGCTTCGGTTTGAGTATTTTCAGTTTAAGTACTCCGCGGACCCGTCTGGAATGGATTAATCCACTTTCCATTACTTTCAATGGGAAAGTTCGCTTCAGGTTAAGTACGCTTCAGGTTAAGTACTCCACGAACCGCCTGGAACGGATTAATCCACTTTCCATTACTTTCAATGGGAAAGTTCGCTTCAGGTTAAGTACACTTCAGGTTAAGTACAGACTTCCGGAACCAATTGTGTTTGTAAACCGAGGTACCACTGTACATCTACAACGCAAAAAATAATAAGGGCCATATACAGTGGTACCTCTGGTTAAGAACTTAATTCGTTCCAGAGGTCTGTTCTTAACCTGAAACTGTTCTTAACCTGAGGTACCACTTTAGCTAATGGGGCCTCCCGCTGCCACTGCACGATTTCTGTTCTCATCCTGAAGTAAAGTTCTTAGCCCGAGGTACTACTTCTGGGTTAGTGGAGTCTGTAACCCGAAGTGTTTGTAACCCGAGGTACCACTGTATGAAGATATTTGTTCTTATGTGTAATGATATCTTAGCTTGCTAGTAGGGGTGTCCTCTGACTGCCTCAAGTGTCCTTTTCCAGGTGGTGTTTGTTTGGTTCCTCCTCTTTCATTCCTCTCTTAGGTCCATTAGACAACAGCCTTTCATCCAGAAACCCAGATGAGCAGGGTATTATTATTATTTCATCAACACTGGCTTTCCTTATTCACTTTTGGAAGTCTCTTTTCTGACTGTTTCCTTCAACTTCCCCTGATGATAACCTTTTGACAGCTTCAGAGTCAATAGGACAAGGTTGGGTTTTTGAGCATTAACTTCTTACCCTGGTTTGAGTGTTATTTACTCAGTTTGGTGGGTGGCACAAAATGTGGGGTTTGCGGCACACATGGCATAAAACTAGCACAAAACGTTGTCATCCATTTGGCGGAGTTTCAAAATTTCGGGGTCACGGGACTTGCTTCTTGTCCTGCTGTTGCTACATTTTCCATAACAGAACACATTGCACCATCTCTAGATTTTGTATTAATCTTGACATTTCTGAGCAACTCTTTATCTAATGGCCTGACCTAAGCATATTTGATGCTAAAAACCGATCTTCATCCATTCTTTCACTAACAGTCTGGTGTTTGACCCAAGCATATTTACTCCTTAATATGCCAAGCTTCACTTCTGCTTGTCTTGTGAATTCTAACTGGTTTTAGCTATGATTATGTTGCAGCCCGTATATTGTCCTATATTTACTCAAAGCATGGTTTGTTAGACAACATTCATTCTATGAATATTCACATGCTATCCTGGTTCTGCAGTGTGGAGGATTCTCAGCACATTCACTCAAGTGTGCTTTGAAGAGCACCAGACAACATTGCGGGCAGGGCTGCTCTGTGAGCCTAAATACCTCCTGTGTTGGGAATTGGCTGTTCAGGCATTAACACCTGAAGAAAATTAAGATTATTACCACTAGGGAGAAAATGCAAAACAACTCTGAAAATCCCAGTACTTATGGGAAGCATGCTACCATCAATAATATTAATGTTGCATTCCTTCCAACTGAAAAGAAATATTATCAGTATCTCAGGGCATAATTCCCAAACCACTTAGAGCTAATATGGTGTTTTGGAGAGAGTGCAGGACTGGAATGTAGCAAAACCCAAGTTAAAAGCCCCACTCCGCTGCAAAACTCACTAGAGCCTTTGGGAAGCCACTGACTCTCAGCCTCATCTGCTTCTCAGGGTTGCTGTGAGGCTGAAATGCCGCTCAGAGGAAGGGCAGGGTGCAATTCAAAGAAGTACATAACCTGTAGGAGTTCCACCGAAGTTGGTTTGTGGCCATTTCAGATGTGAGAGTCAATTTCTTCCACATGGATTGGCCCTTTCATTCCTGGAGCTGCAGCCATGGAAAGGAAGTAACATCTGACCCGGAGCATAACCAGATACAGCTGCCGCCACTCCTTGGTGGAGTGATTTGTGTAAATTGGCTGGGAAATGTGTTGCTGCGTTCACACAAATTTGTTGCTGGGAACTGGCAACTTATCTGGGGATGAGCAAAATCAGACACCGCTTCCTCTACAAGGCTGTGTTCCTGGAATTGCATGGAGCAGGAATTTACTTACATCGAAACCAGTTATACCGCAGGATGTTTCCCAGATCTGGAAATAAGCAGCTTCTAGCATGGAATAGATGAGCTCCAATGCTTGCCTTGGAAATGCAACAAACTCTTTCCAACTCCTAGACTTGTGTCAATACACATTCAAGTATTTGTTCCAAGGCATTTTGCAGCATTACGCATTCATGTAGGAAAAAGAGAGGGAGATGAGTTCTGCATTTGAGGAGGACTAGCCACATTCATATTTTTATTTTAGGCTGGAAATTTTCTTCAAATCTTATCAGATCTTGTGACAACAGTTCACCAATGTGAACGAACTCACCTTTACAATAGATCTGAAAGTGTACTTATAAGATGCTCTTTTTCACAGTTACCGTAAATTGGATATTGTAAAATGACATTTAACTTCCCAAGTTACCATATTTTTTCCGTGTATAAGATGCCCCGATGTATAAGATGCCCCCCTATTTTGTTAACTTCCCAGTAAGACCTGTAAAGGAACTCGGGAAAGCATTTCTAGATGGCAAGGAAGCTAGTGTTGGGCAAAAACCTCTGACATAGTTTTTTCAATCTTTTCTTCAACTTTGTGCCTCTGTGAGGTGGTCGCTTGCCTCATGGGTGGGCTGGCCCTGAAAACCACAGCCTTACCATAAGGTGGACCAAATATGAGCAGAGTTTTAGGAAGGAAACTCTTTGTAAGAATATGCATATATACCATGAGCTGTGTAGGTTCCTTGGCTGGGCCTTCGAACAAAGCTGTCTGTGTGGGACTTTGCCAAATCAAGGAATCAATAAAGATTTCATCCGAGGAAAGAAGGTGGCAGAGAAATGTGTTTATGATAATAGCGTCTCTAACATGATCCAAGGAGACCGTTCCTGATTTCGCATCTCAGAATAGCAACCAGCATTTTAAATCCAGCTGTGGGGAGCCAAGAGTATGTGGAATTATTATAATTGAATAGAGAGGATTGCAAGAGGTCTGTATGATAATAAGATGGCTGTAAATGCCATTACAGAATCAAAATGAGAGCAGGTCCTATTTAAAACCATGGAACCAAACTTAGCCAGATTAAGTAAAAACTGTTCTTACTGTTTGAGAAGCTGAAAAGAGAGAGAGCCATAAGCAGTTTCTAATGTTTAGAATTGTTACACATTGCTGAGTGTACTTTTATTGTGAATTATGGTTGATTTATATGCATATTTAATTGCTCTTTCTAGACGTTGTCTGTAAAGGACTATATAAATAACACTAGCCCTTAAAGAACGGCCTTGATTGTTGTTTGCCACTGAGACTAATTCATGATCCTCAACCTAAGGCTAGCTTTCCACCTTTCGGTGTCACCTGAAAACTTCCTTTTCCTCTAGGCCTCTTGAGTTATGAAATATTTGCCCTGTATGTTGTTGTTGTTGTTGTTGTTGTTGTTGTATTGTTTAATATAAGTTTTAGATTGAACCCTATAAGTTGTTTTATGCTTTTGGTTCATTGTTACCTGTCCTGTGGCCATCTCAGGAGCTTTCAAGTATGGGAAGCTACGATTCTCCATTATTAGTTACCCTTTGTTTCTCAATTTGACCCTTTTACATGGTTTTGTATGTATTGTGGTATTTTATGCATTGTGACTTGCAGTTATTTTTATTGATCATAGTTTAGTCATTATTTATTGTAATTGTTAAGAGTGAATTTCTGTTGAATTATTATTTGCTGATGTTCTGAGAATGGATTTTATTGTGTTCTATTACAGTATATTCCAATCGAGTATTGAATACTAAGTTATGTTTTATTATGTCTTTATGCATTGGATCAGATTATTATAAGGTGCATGTTCTTTGTTGTATATTTTGTTGCTGTAAACAGCCTCGTGTATCGTAATATAGAAAGGCAGCATACAAATGAAAAGTGGAAATGAAAAGTGAAATGAAATTAAATGAAATGACAAAGGGGAGGGATATAAATCTTGAAAAGAAATCAGCATGGGGTGGGGGGTGGGTGGGCAGGAGAGGATTAAGGAGACCAGAATCACTGCAAATGTTCATCAGTGGCAGTCTTCAGTTGCCAGGCACATCTATTCTGAGAGACACTCCTGGATAAATGGCCTGCGGGTGCTTTTTGAATGGCTAGGAATTACTTAGAAGATCCTGAATGAGAGTGTGCCTTTCTCCCACCAATCTGATTTAGGATGGTGCAATCTAAGGGTGTGGGTATGTTTCTCTGAAAGAGGATAAAGGACATAGGCAGCAGTTTTTGAGAGGGATGCAGAGAAGTCAAGCTGGGACTCTGTGAGATCTCTCTGGAGGGCTGGTGTGAGGTAGTTAATTGGGCTGTCCACTGCAGCGTTTAAGTTCCGCCTCCACCTATGCTCAGTCTGTATATTTGTAAATAAATTCAAATATGACAAAATATCTTAAGTCTCTGGTGACCCCGCCTTCCAACCCTGGATAACTCAAATATGCCCCTTGAATTTTTCACTGCTTGGGAAAGTGGTGCACACATTGCAATATTGTTTATGTGGCTTCATAAACAATAGAAGAGAATAGAAATGTGTGGTGTAGTGGTGGTGATGACAATAATAGTAATAATAATAATTCAGTACAGTCATACCTCGGTTTAAGTATGCTTCAGTTTGAGTACTTTCAGTTTAAGTACTCCGCGGATCTGTTTGGAACGGATTAACCCACTTTCCATTACTTTCAATGGGAAGGTTTGCTTCAGGTTAAGTACGCTTCAGGTTACGTACAGACTTCCGGAACCAATTACACTCATACTTCGGGTTAAGTACGCTTCAGGTTGAGTACTCCGTGGACCCGTCTGGAGCGGATTAATCCACTTTCCATTACTTTCAATGGGAAAGTTCACTTCAGATTAAGTACGCTTCAGGTTAAGTACTCTGCAGACTGTCTGGAACAGATTAATCCACTTTCCATTACTTTCAATGGGAAATTTTGCTTCAGGTTGAGTACATACTTCCGGAACCAATTACACTCATACTTCGGGTTAAGTACGCTTCAGGTTGAGTACTCCGCGGACCCGTCTGGAGCGGATTAATCCACTTTCCATTACTTTCAATGGGAAAGTTCACTTCAGCTTAAGTACGCTTCAGTTTAAGTACTCTGCGGACCGTCTGGAACGGATTATGGTAATCTACTTTCCATTACTTTCAATGGGAAAGTTCGCTTCAGGTTAAGTACAGACTTCCGGAACCAATTGTGTACTTAAACCGAGGTACCACTGTAGTTGGATAAGGTTTCCTCCCACCTTCAGCACCTTTAGTTCATGATACTGAAACTCACACGGTGACGTTATTTTTCATCACCTTCTTGATGGATATAAGAGTAAGAAATTGGGGCAGGGGCGAATCAGAAGGAAAGAGGAATAAGAGAGATAATTCAAGAAAAAGTCTCTTCAATTGAGGGGAGGCGGCTGAGATTAGAACTCAGGAAATAGCAAGAAAGCACAGCAACACTCAACTAGCATGGAACAGAGATAGCAGAGACACAAAGGAAACTAACAAAGGAAGAAAATACAGCATTGAAACACTCTGCAGAAGTATCAAATAAAAACAACAATGACCCCTGTATATTCCTTACAAATGTCATTTGGTTTTAGAGAGGCCCAGTGCTCTGCCATCCATTTGAGTGGAGATCTCTCAGTAGATCTTAATGGTATAAAAATGGGGAAAGTGATGGAGTTTTTTCCATGAAGTGCAATCCACCCTGAATGCTTTTGCAGAAGAAATTAAATCTCAAGCACACTTTATGACCTGCTGTGAAATAAAGGCGTAACTGGGCACGTGTTGGAAGACATGACAAAGAGTTTGGAGAGAATGCAACAAGTTTCCAGTTAACGAATCACTTTCGGTGTTAAGCATAAAACCAAAGACTCAAACGGCATATGGAGAAAGCACATATGCTGCACATAATATGAATATAAGTATTTTACAGTCACAACACTGCTGTTTCTCAGCAACATTTAAATAAGTACAGTAGTATCTTATGCATTTCTTTTCCTAGGCAGATTGCTTTACAGAATACCTTAATGTACTGTCAGGGAAAGTACCACATTTCTGAAGACCCTTCCACAATAAACGTTTTCACTGAGCAATAATCACGACTTGGGTTAACCTTCCACAACCATCAGTGGAATGTGAGTTGATAAGCAGTGCATTTCTAAACAGGAAAGGATGCTCAAATTAATGAAGTCATCATTAATCTCAAGCCTTCATTTGGTGTTATCATCGTTAAGAGACAACAGGGGTAGAGCAGGGTGTGTGTGTTTGGGTGTGTGTGTAGGTTTAGTACAGTACTGCATATGGGGCCATGTGACTCCTCCCGGCTCCTGCCATGATTAAAGCAAACCTTGTGTTTCCATGGAAGCTCCTCCCATAATTGAGAAACCTGATCTTCCTGCATTCTCAGTTGCAGATCACTTCTGCAGTGGGAAGCCTTGTTTATCCATGGATGCTAACTTTGAGCATGTTAGGGGCCCATAACATTTGTAGGACCTTGCTGGTGGGGCTAAAGCTACGTACCCGCAGCCCTATTCTACTCGTGCTACTTCTTAAAGCAATGATAGGGACTTGAGATCGCCCAAAATCCAATGAGTGAATGTCACAGTTCCAGCTGAGTCTTACTCATAGTTAGTTGAATCCTTAAACGGCTTATGCTCTTTTGCTCCAGTGTGGCAAAAGAGGCTTCTGTGCATATTGCTGGTGCAAATGCAGATCTGAACACACATTCCTAAAACAATTTAAGAAATGGATTCCTCCTTGCTTTTAGTTTACTGAGTCTGTAGTCTTTTGCATTTTATCTTTTTGTATACCACCTTGAAGTTCAGTGACTGATGCTGCCTTCTGGCTACTGCTGTGATCCAGCAACAGAACTAACTATTGGGCTCTTAGATGCTCTCTATGTACTCTTCACTGAATATAGAACTGTCTTTCACTGTGGTATTGGAGATAAAATGTATTTTTGATTGCTTCTTATCTATAGCTGTACTGCAGAGTGAGTGACATGTTTTATTAATTCTGAAAATGCATTGTTTGGAACGGCATCACGTATATGATTGGTGATTGGCCTTTAGACATATGAATTATATATGGAAAGAGTGGCTTTCTCCTCCTTCTGTGACCTTCCTTGGACGTTGCTCTGTTCTCGCATACGGCTCGTGGAAATGTGGAACAGGAGGAAACTGACCAGCGGCAGCTAGACTGGTGACTGGGAGTGGCTGCTGGGGCCAGATAACACTGGTCCTAAAGGATCTACACTGGCTCCCAGTGTTGGGGGCGACCTTCAAAGGCTTAAATGGCCTCGGCCCTCTATACATGAAGGAACGTCTCCGTCCCTATTGTGGTCCAGCTCTGAGGGCCTTCAGGCGGTTCCATCACTGCAAGAAGTGAAGTTACAGGGAACCAGGCAGAGAGCCTTCTTGGCAGTAGCGCCGTCCCTGTGGAATGCCCTCCCATCAGATGTCAAAGCACTACACAACTTTTAGAAGACATCTGAAGGCAGCCCTGTATCAGAAAGTTTTTTTAAAAAATGTTTGACACTTTATTATGTTTTTATATGTGTTGGAAGCCTCCCAGAGTAGCTGGGGCAACTCAGCCAGATGGGCGGGGTATAAATAATAAAAAATTATTATCATCATTATTCATAATTATTATTTGTGGCGGAAAGCTATTAAAACCTCAAACCCCTAAAGTATCCCCAAAGTTCCTTTAGAAGGGGTGGGAATCAAAAGATTGGCTCAGGGTTTTGATCACAGCTCTGCCTTGTACACTCAGCTTCCTCGACATGCTACCAATCCAGGCATCCACAAACTTGGCCCTCCAGATGTTTTGGGACTGCAACTCCCATCATCCCTAGCTAACAGGACCAGTGGTCAGGGATGATGGGAATTGTAGTCCCCAAACACCTGGAGGGCCGAGTTTGGGGATGTCTATAACTAATCTCATGTCTCTGCTTCATTTGTTTCCCTTCCATGAAGGAGATGTTGTGTTGTGCTGTAGGAGTCAAGGAAGTGTTTTGTGTTTTGGAATTCAGGCATCTGACTTTTGACCGAATTTGTGGCCATTGACGAGTCACTTCTCCTCTAGTACAGCACTCTGTTTGCGATAGAGTCAAGTCAAAGATTTCAAGTGGGGCTCAGGGCAAGCCCTTCCCTTTCGATTGGCTTCAGCATCTAGTATTCAGAGAATGGAAGAAAATAGCTGTATGTCTTGTGTGGTTGTATGAGTCTGTTTTTGTGTTAGCGAGAGAGAGAGAGAGAAGGCTGCAGAGATCATCTTTAAGGCTTTTATGTCATGCTCCATTCCCCACCTGTAAAATGGATGAATGTTTTCTGCATGCTTAATTCTTTGCTCATATAACACATAGAAGATGTGGCGTGACCAGTACTCTGTCTCCTGGCTAGGGTGACCACTTGCACATCACCATAAGAAAGGGCTAAAGAGACTGTGGTTGATCAGGAAATACATAGTATGTTAGGGACGCGAGTGGCGCTGTGGTCTAAACCACTGAGCCTCTTGGGCTTGCCAATTGGAAGGTCAGCGGTATGAATCCCCATGATGGAGTGAGCTCCCGTTGCTCTGTTCCAGCTCCTGACAACCTAGCAGTTCGAAAGCACACCAGTGCAAGTAAATAAATAGGTACTGCTATGGCAGGAAGGTAAATAGCATTTCCGTGCACTCTGGCTTCCATCATGGTGTTCCATTGTGCCAGAAGCATTTGAGTCATGCTGGCCACATGACCTGGAAAGCTGCCTGTGGACAAACGCCGGCTCCCTCGGCCTGAAAGCGAGATGAGGGCCACAACCCTACAGTTGCCTTTGACTGGACTTAACCATCCTGGGGTCCTTTACCTTTGTGGCCAACATACTATAAAGTATGTTGAGACATCCTATCCAAGCCTCTCTACTACTCTCTCTGTCGAGCTTTTGGGATGACCAAATGGAAACTTTTTGATCTAAGCTGGGATCTCTATAGCACAGAAAACACTACAAGATCTACAGCTTTCCCTGTCGTATAAAAATATGTGGCTATCTTTGAAAAACAACAACATATAAACCTTGTGTTGCTAGGGTATATGGAGAACCCAGAACAATTCTACACCATCTGGTGGGACTTCATTTTATACCTTGAACTCAGATACTCAAAACTGCCCATGCCTTCTTTTTGAAATTTGGCTATCTTCCTATGTATCAACTATTTCTTATTAAGTTAATGGTCTGCTTCCTGCCCTGCTACTCGGTTTGTCTCTTTTCGCTATACAGTGGTGCCTCGCTTAACGAATGCCCTGCTTAACGAAATTTCCGCTTAATGAAAGGTTTTTTTCTAGCGGAGGTTGCCTCGCTAGACGAATTCATTTTACGAAAAATTCGTCTAGTGAATCGCGGTTTCCAATAGGAATGCATTGAAATTCAATTCATGCGTTCCTATGCGCAAAAAAAATTCCAAAAAAATTCAATGCATTCCTATGGGATTCACTAGACGAATTTTTCATTATAAGAAAAGACCTGTGGAACGAATTAAATTTGTCTAGCGAGGCACCACTGTATTTCCCCCCTGTAAGAGAGAGGGCTTGCAGAGAGCAGCCCACTCTGCTTACTTCCATCAGATGGGAGAGCAGCAGCAAGTCTGGGAGGGAAAACCAGGAACAGGAAGGGTTAAGAATGGTCCAGGGCTCTGCAGAGTCCTGAAGGCTCAGCTCCAGGCTGCGAGAAGGGAAGCAGGGGTGGAGCTAGCTTCAGCAGGGCCTGGAAAGGAGGGAGTAAGTAGAACGGCACCTCAGGAGCCTGTTTTGGGACCACGGAGGACCCATAGAGCAAGGAGGAGGGGCGTTTGGATGCCCAGTCTTAAAAGGGGGGTCAGAGCCCACGAGACGCCATTGTGGGCTTCTGCCCCATGCAGAGCAGACATGATTTGAGACATCTCACCACTGTATATAGCATGCACAATAAAACTCTGAAAATCCAGAGGATGTGTGGAGTGCTTACTCGGGAGTAGCCAACACCCATCTGTGACACCCCCCTTCGTATTGTTTGATACAATTTGATAAAACCTATTAAAATAGTACAAAAGAGGGCACAACTATGCATATATACATAGCTGTGAAAAAAGAATACTGTGATTTAAATAGAAATGAAATAGAAACCACAGTGGGGGAAACTGTGAGCAGGGCAATGAGCTGTGTGCCTGTTCAGGTCTGCCGTTCAGGTGCTCATTGTTGATTGGCAGCTTCAAGGCCTCTGATCTCTCCCCTTGTTGCGGTTTCTATCTTTAAATTTAGACTGGTCGGCCCCTTAAGAGGCTGACTTCAAATAAAAGACTTCCCTCTGTAAAGTAGGATGCAAAACCACCTTAGTCATGGCTCACTTTGAAGGGCACTTTCACTCCAGGCTTGGGTGCTCCCCAGCAAAGCGCTATGTTGTTAACCCCACCCTATATCGGTGCTATCTCCTTCTTTCCTCTTTCTCCTACCCTCGCGTAACAGCTGGATCCCCCACTGTCAATTACACCCTTGCTAAATAGGTAGCTTTCCTGGGCAGGTTTTGCAGTGCTGGAGTCTAACTGCGCACCTTGCATAAACAGAGAGAAAACATCCCATTGACCTTGGATTGTGTCTTGTGAAGGATGTGGGGCAACTGCCCAGGGTCAATGATGTAGCTATTTTGAGCTTAACGAAGAGCAAATGAACACCATGAGCCCAGCCATGAACCACTGTGTGTTTAAACTGGTGGCTCTGATTAATGTTAAAAGCACCAGCAGCGCTCAGGCCGGTTGATTTCTTCATCTATGAATTATAAAACAGAACAACCGTAAAGCCACTCACAGGAATGGCTTATATCTCTTTCTTCTTTTGCCCTTTTCCTTGTTATTTCTCTGGAATTTAGAAAAGCCGAGGCAACGATTCTTCAAAGAATGCATCCCATTAAAAAATACTTCTTGGTAGTCTGCTTGTGTCCTAAAATGTTCCTGCGGAGAGTTTTAAACTCCTAGAAGCAAGGGGTTCGTAATGAAAACTCTACTTCACCGAGTGATGGTGTCACATAATAAGGAGGAGGTGGTTGAAAATGCCCAGCTAATGAATATTGGGACAATGTGAATGATAAGGGCACCTTTTAAAGTCTCCATGCTGTGTTAGATTTATATCACTAATTACAATGAAAGGTGCAGAGGAATCCATGGACACTGATGCTTTCACCCCCAGAAATCAGCACCGTCTCCTTATTAATTAAATTGAATATAGAACAATATCAATCTCCTGGTTCTTATTCCGCTCATTTCATACATACTAATGAGGTTTGAGTTTCTGAAGCTTGTGGTAGGAATCATTTATTCAGTTGTAGGGGGAAAAAAATAACATCAGGATTCAGGGGCCCCCTGCTGACTTTGCACACAGTTCTGCTAGATTTATATTGGTCTACTAATAAGTAACTGAATACATTAAACAACAGGCTTGTCATTGGGAGGTTTACAAGCGACTCCTTGTTTTGCTTCCTTGAGGAGTCTTGGGGAAGGGGATTAGGGGAGACTGGCCTACTATGCAAGTCTCTTCTCTTTGTGCTTCTCCCCCTGGTTCAAAGATAGCCTCTCCAAACAGAAACTAGGGCAAAGTTCTCATCAATCATTAAAAGTCCTCCGTAGCTACAAACCGGCAGATGTACGATGCAATGTTGCTTCTTTGCACATAGAAAGTATAGCACCCTCTACTTAACGCTTCATAACAATGTGCGACACAGTCTGCATGCCAAGTGAGAGGAGAAGGCAGATACAGGGGTCTGTCTTCCCTCCCTCCCTCCCTCCCAAATCCTTTTTAGAATTGAATCCAGCAATTGGGAGGAGAGGGGACGACTCTGATCCATCGCTTGACAAGGAGCCTTATGAATCTGCATTGTGGAGTAAGTTTAAGAAAGAAGGCCTCAGGTACAATCCAGAGAAAATGTAACACTTTTAAAGTCCCATACATTTAAATGGCAATGTTATTATTCTCTCCCATTGAATTCACTGGGGCTTGAAAGTGCTTCACTTGGGCTGAATGGTGCCTGCTCTCTTGTTCTTTCAAGATGCATTGATTTACTTGATTTACTTAATGAAATATTTCCATTTCTATATCAAGTGATATGAGGGCCAGTGAGTGAATACAGTGCAACAAAACATATAACCATCATCAATTACTAGACAGGTTCTAGACAATTACTGGACAGATTCCATGTGACCCAAACACCACCGTAAGCATCCAGTTTTTCACCTGCTGAATCTCTGATGGGAGGGTATTCCATAACAAGGGGGTAAAGCCCTCTCTTGTGTCTTCACATAATGTATAGCTCTCAAAATGGACATGAGCAAAGGAACACAGCATACAGTCTCCCCCTAAATAAATAGGCATATATGCATATGATATATAGCATAGGGCAGTCTGGTTTCAGTTCAACCTCACAAACAGTCGGAGGCCACCAGGATTAACCTCTGGACCTTGCCAACCGCTTCCAATCAGTGCCTATTTCCAAATTCTGCAATTTTGATGATATGGTATTAAAATACAATTCTATTTGGCTGGCCTATGGTAATTCAATTAAAATGACAATTAGGAGCAAATTATAGTCACACTTTCAAAGGGATCCATTAATATATATTTTTTCTGTAGCAAATGTTCAAAGGATCAGGTTCATGTTGTTGTGAAATCAAACAGTTGCATTGAACTCTAGAGACTCCCGTGTCCTAGTTTGAAATGTTTGGTTACGCTTCTGTCTTTTGATGCTTGGTCTTAGATCTCACATTTAATATTCAGTTCAGTATTCTTTGAGACAATGGCTGGATCTATTCAGCAGCTCAGCACTTTGTAATACTGAGAAAAGTGTTAACCTTTGCCAGAAACAAAGTATGCTAAAATGCAGCTCCCTCCCCACCCCACATAGACTTGTCAATGACTTTCGGTGTACTATTTTGCTGTTTTCCTTTGCTACCCTTCAGTTGGCATTGTGCAGTTTCTTTAATAAGCAGAACTGAAGCAACAGATACTTCACTGATGATATGGCTGATGATGTTATAACCCCAATAACTTGGCTCACATCTCCAAAACATCAAAGTTGGCTAGAGCAGCACTTTTTTACACAAACTCAGAGCAGAAGTTCCATTGGCTTTAGGTGAGACTAGCTGGCGAAGTGCTTGAAAATCTGCTCCTCCACCTACAACAAAGCCTTCATAGCATCCTAAATGAGAATTTGTTAATGTTAAAGGACAAGTATGTGCATCTTTTACGTGTAAGCCTCAGTTGTTTTTAGACCTGTGTGGCAGTGGTGTCTTAAAATCTTCCACCCTATTTGGTTGCAGAGAAATTGGGAAGAGCAGTTCACCAACTTTCTCTAGAGGAATGAGAATTTCTCCAAAAGTTTCTCAGGGATAAGACTTTCCATTAGCAGTGGAGAGAAAGAGAAAGAGAAAGAGAAAGAGAAAGAGAAAGAGAAAGAGAAAGAGAGAGAGAGAGAGAGAGAGAGAGAGGAGACAACCTTCAGCCAAGAAAAACTGCACAGAGATACTTTACCATATTCGGAAATTAGGGGAAGCTGGTAAACTAAATTGAGAGAAAGAGAGAAGACATTAGAGGAAATGGTTGATGAGTGAGATGTTGATATTGAATACCTAACCTTCCTTGTGATCTGTATGAAAGGAGGAGATGATGCGATGCGTAGATGGGTGCACAAAGCTGGGAGGTCCAAAAGTCACTCAGGCAGTGTGCTTAGAATGTCTTGAGATAACACTGAGGTCAGGTCTCCAAGACAAGCTATGGTCCTAGAAAGACACTAAACAAAATCAGCTGAGGTAGCAGTTGGGAAAAGATTCCCAGGTGTGCAGATGGGGAAGATGATAGACTGCACATTTCTGAATAGGGAACTGTTTGAAACATATCCAGGTGGACCTGTTTCAGTATTAACTGGAAGGTCTCCTAATAGCCAATTGCACAGTCTTGACTGACTAACCTAAATCAATGACGCTTGAGTTGTGATGAACTTGTTCCATTGATTTTGGTGGGAGCCTGAGCGAAACTAATTTAATCCGGAAGCAATCTGTGAACTATTTTTTAAAAAAAATACAACCAGGATCTTTATCAGCTTTTAAAATAAAAGTTGACCCTATTATTTTAAGCAGTTTGATTTGTAGACATTAGAAGTCTCCATACATAGTCTCCTCCGTGTGATTGCAAATTCCACATGATTCCAGATTCCCATTGCAGAAGTCCTAGGTGACACACACAGATCAGAGGGGTGGAGCCAACGAGCATATTAATACTGAGACTCGGAGCGGCAGGCATAGCCCCACTCTTGCCTTCTAACATTTAATGAAGCTGTGGAGGACTTGATATAGGCATGAATGGCATCTCTAAGGAGCCCCTTTGCCTTTGTGATTTCCTGCTCTCACTCTGTATTGGCTTTGTTAATAGACTAACCCTCGGCAACAGCCTGGATAGACTAATCAGAAGCTCCCACAAATCAAAGCAGCTTCAGTAGTTGTTATGAAGCTGACAGCAATTAACCTGACCTGCGGATGACCTAATATATGTAGATGGCAGTGGAAATGAGTAAAATGATAGTGAGGCTTTCTTTAGGTCTATAAGTAAGCTTGTGTATGCTCTTACCCACTCCCTGCTTTTTTGCCTGCCTCTCCAGTACAATGAGCAGGAATGCAGCAGGAAACCCAGCACACAACTGGGCCTTATACGTTCATGAGGGACTGGAAGACTGGTAGCCATGCCTGTTGCTATGCCAATTTCTCTCCATCCCTACATTAACTTGCTCAACTGTAGGTATGAGCAGGAAGAGTTAGGGCCAGTGGCGTGCGGTCAGTGGACTAGAAGGAGGAGGCTAGTTCCCTAAAGGGCTTTGGGAAGGAGGCAGCAAGGCACCAGCATTTTGCAAGAGGCCTGGCACCTCCTTCCCAAAGCCCAGGAAGCTTCTGCCCATCTTAGGTGGTAGGTGTGATGCTCATGTGTGCGATATCAGCCCCTCACCCAATCGCCCTCTCAAGCTGATGCCTCTGGCCCTACAAAAAAAACTCACTGCATGCCACTGGTTAAAAGCCTATGGCTTGAATTTGGCTAATAGGAAACAGGCAAAACTGCATCATCATCAGGAAGTTTATTCGGCTTTACGCCCATCATAGAACACAACACAACAAAATAAATCAAATAAAACAGCAGACTCGTTCAAGCCACAAATAATAAAACACAATTCACAGCTCACAAGGACAAATATTAACAATTAAAAAGAACAGTTTAAGATAATGATTAAAAATTTAGGCACTACGCTAAAAATTTAGGCACTACTGCAGAGCTTTGTCGCCATTGTGACAACAACTACAAAAGCACACATGACTGTTTGGATCATTAAGCGAACCCTTAAAATAGGGAACCTCATGCATATTATTAAATCTAGTGCAGGGATGGGGAACTTGTGACCCTCCAGAAGTTGCTGGATTTCAACTCCCTTCATCCCTGATCATGCTGGCTGGGGACGATGGGGAATAACATCTTGGGGGGGGCACAGACTTCCTGTCCATGATCTAGTGAGTATATATTATATAGTTAATGAGTGTAGGGAAACAGACTCAAGTAGCTGATTATTTTCTTGTTAAAGCAAAATTGTATCAATGCAGCACCAGGAAATATGACAACGGGCTCTAAGGCCACCAGATAAATTGGAGAAAATTGATTTGTGTTATCCTCACTTCTTAATTAGCTACTCTCTCCTGTACTTTGTCATTCACACAGAATTTGTACCGTAAGTCACACTTTGGTAACTTCTGCTTTGACATTTGCCAAAAAGCATGCTCTTTTAGAGTAGCGTTTCCACCTACGTAATAATTATTTTTCTACAAAGAAGAGAAACTTATAAACAGCCCTTGAACAAAGAGGTAAAACAAACAAAGAGTTATTGTTGGCTGACTGCCATGAAAACACATTTCAGTTTTATTGAGAATTTGTTTGCCATTCCTTTGCTTTGATTCTGAAAGTGATTCATTGAGCGCCACCAGGTCAGGTTTCTTATTTGGTAATGAAGCTGTAAATTAGGGCTGTCATATTTCGAAGAGCAAAAAGGAGGACACATCTGCTGACTTTTAACTATGGATCGTTACAACGACTCTCATTTTACATACCCACGAAAAAGAGGGCTAATGGCAACCCTATAATGGACAGATGTAAACTGCCACAATCCTCTTGATCCAGCACTGTGGCCGTTTGTTATTAACTGCAGTGCTTTCACTTCTGGTTACATCAAAGGCCACATCTTTCTGATGAGTCTCTGAAAATGACGATGACAATGACAACAAAAACAACATAGCAATGATGAAGCTTAAGTAATGAAGCACAAGTACAGTGGTGCCTCGCTTAACGAATGCCCTGCTTAACGAAATTTCTGCTTAATGAAAGGTTTTTTCTAGTGGAGGTTGCCTCGCTAGCCGAATGCGTTTTACAAAAAATTCGTCTAGCGAATCGCAGTTTCCCATAGGAATGCATTGAAATTCAATTAATGCGTTCCTATGGGCAAAAAAAAATTCAAAAAAATTCAATGCATTCCTATGGGATTCACTAGACGATTTTTTCGTTATAAGAAAAGACCTGTGGAATGAATTAAATTCGTCTAGCGAGGCACCACTGTGTTTTGGCATTGTGACATTTGATTTTCCCCACTAAAAACACTGGGACTGGTACCTCTTCTCTATGCATCCCATGAGGATCTCTGTGGCCTCCTTTGTCCTAGTCCTATAGCCATGGCTGCCAGCTGCCCTCAACCAGCCTTTGGCCTCCTTTCAACAAAATGCAGCTCACCCACCTATAGCTCTCTCACTAGCTCACCAGCACATCCCACAAACCTGTCATCAGCCTACCACTGTTTTATGATCTTCAACTGAGGCCTTGCTCCAAGAGTTTCCCTTATTGTACGTAGATTATGAAACTGTTGTGGAGGATGGGGGTGATTAAAATAAAAATTCAATCCTCCTGTCAGACTGGGAATATCCCCTTACTCACCCTGTTTAGGATATTCCACCATTCTTCAGCAGAGTTTCTTTTTATTCAGTAAAGTGAGTGGCTCACGTAGATGTCAAACGAAGCTTTAATAATAAAGAAAACTGTAACACAATAACATACTATCAGAGAGAAACTAAAACAACACCATGAGGCAAGAATGACAGTTGGCTTCTCTAATGCAGTGTTTCCCAACCAGTGTGCCTCCAGATGTTTTGGGACTACAATTCCCATCATCCCTAGCTAGCAAGACCAGTGGTCAGGAATGATGGGAGTTGTAGTCCCAAAACATCTGGAGGCACACTGGTTGGGAAACACTGCTCTAACGGAACTTAACTGAACACCCGAAAGGAGAGGCCAATTCCAGAGCAAAACACAAAAGCCCCGCCCACCAGATGCCAGACATTATACTGTTCAAATTAGGCCCCAGTGTTTTCCTTACAGAAACCACCAAGGAGAAGGCTTTTTGAGGGATGCCACTCCAAGAGATGTACCTGGTGCCTACTTTACAGCTTTTAGACACCAGGTAAGTATGCTTCTTCTTTATTATTATATTATTTAAATATTTATAGACCACACTTTCATTGAAAACATGGTGTTCTACTAAGTTTCACTCGGAGTAGACCTATTGAAATTAATGGACCTTAGGCCCCATCTGTATTATATATTTAAAGCAACATTGTACCACTTTATACAGTCATGGATTCCTCCCAAGAATCCTGGGAACTGTAGTTGGTTAAGTGTCCCGAGGGTTGTTAGGAGACTCACAGAGCTAACAATTTCCTGCATGGTTTGACAATCAATTCCTTTCCCCAGGGAACTTAGGGAATTGTAGTTCTGTTAGGGCACTGAGGTAGATGACCTAACTTGGTATACAACATAATCCTATGTTACTTCTTTACAATAATAATAATAATAATATCTGTCAGTTTTGATTTCTCTCTACTTCACATTTTTGCAATTTTATGTTCAGTTGTCCACATCAGTTTGTGTTTTTGTTTTTTTGAAAAACCCTCATGAGACTTCATCAGTGAATTTCTTCTAATATATATGCTTGTATATAATTTTGCTCAGCATGCATATTCTTACAAAGCAATTTCCCTTAATATAATGTATTTTAATGTTATTTACACTGATATGTGCATTTTACTAATACGTGCATACACTCTAATGTTTTTGCACACATTACTTAGCTGGAAAACTGTGTTGCAAAATTCAGAGACCGTAAATTTCAAAGGATGGCTGTGCTTAGGTATGCACATTGTTTCAGAAAGTGCAAAGTACTATAGGCGAGTTTGCCTTTTCCTGTAAACTGATTTGAATCCTCCCATCCCTAATTATTCCTTGCAGTTGTGTATACGTCTCCGAAATCTGATCCAATGATGGGCAGTATAGAAATGTTTTAAATAGAAGAAGGAGAAGAAGGCAATTGCGGCTTCTCTCCCACACTTTTCAACATCTTCCAGAAACCACCCCATGAAAATGATTGTAAAATCTCCCATTGTTTGCTCAGGAGGAAGTAGTATTTCTAAGGTGTGTTGATGACAACATTTCTTTTAACGCCTTTGAAACCTGAGAGAGTAGGAACAATTGCCAAATCCTAGGTGCTGATGGATGCTTACAAACCACATAGCTTCTTTTAAAAAAATTAAGCTGACAGTGTATAGCAATAGCACCTGTCGGCGTATGTCCTGAGAAAAAGTTTGTGGTTTTCTAAAATAAAAGTACACGTAGTGTCTACACACTGACAACTCTTTGTGCCAAATTCTAATGCACAGAATTTAAACCAGCTGCTCCGCCACCATCTCGCATGTGCTACCGAAGATCTTTTAATGTGCACCTCCACGTTTTAAAAGCGTGGCAACTGGGGACTTCCTTTGGGCTAGTGAAAACATTGTGCCTCTTACACTGCTGAAAAATGCTCACTTGTGACATTGCTCCAAATGGAAGCTGTAAGCAAGATTTAATAATAGAAGATGACTGCATTTCACAGCCACTGGGAAAAGTGTAGCATCATCTCAGGGATGCTTCACATAGTCAACCTCAAGGGCGAGGGAAGTACGTAAGTTGTTTACAAATGTTATTGGTTCCATGTGGTACACCATCACACAAACAATTTCAGGGCAATGGTCCTTATGTATGCTCTAATGTTTTTGAGAAGATGCTTTGATTTCTAGGCTCCTGACTTATAACTCCCTTGCCTTCTGAAGGGTTTAAAGTCATAAGGCTAGCATTTAATGCAGTGGCATGTGGTGAATTTTTTCACAGGGAAACCGAGTCAGAGGCTCCAGCTTTTGAGGGTGGGACGGGGCAGGCTGAGATTGTGTGCGGGATGCAACATCCTAATGTTACACGTGTGAGCATGGCGCTTCTCACCCTAAGCTGGGCAGAATCTTCCCAGGCTTTGGGAAAGAGGTGCTAGGTCTCTGACAGGGAGCTGGAGCCCTCCTGCCTCCTTCCCATTTAGGGGACTGGGCCCCCTAGTCCAATGACTGCAATCCCACTGATGTCATGGTTGTTGGGTACTGGTTGCTGTAGTTTGCTCCAGTAATAACATTTTTGGAGCTTCCTGTGCTTTGCTACATTGCTTTGTAAAGCAGTGATCTATGCCAGCGGCTCCTTTATCCCCCAAACATGCTTTGTATAGCTTGTGGGTCGTGTTCCTTCAAGCTACAAATCACTCCCCCCCCCCCCAAAAGTAGACGGACACAGATTTTTGTATGGAAAACAAGAGACACAGATCTGTTTCTGATTCTGTCTAGTTAATTTTCTTCCTGTCATACCATTGGATTTGAAATGTAAAATCATACTCAAGTGCTATGCTTGAGTGCCCTAAAAGGGCGAATGTAAGAAATTATGTGTTCAAAAACCTCATACTGAAATTTGGGTTAGCACAAAGGAGTTTTACAAAGCTGTATGCTTTAATGACTAAGAATGTTTAGTCTCTAGCACGGGTATATTTTGGGTAAAGAAAGCAACTTCCCAAGTCTAAGCAGAATGTTGAAAGCCTAAAAAGCTGAAAACTACATTTACGTATGAGATAAGTATGAAAGTTTAGGAGAAAAGGGAGTGCAGAATAAGAACTCGATACAAACAGTTCCAATAACAAGGAATAAGTTTTATAATGTAGCTTAATCTTTGGTGTATGGATAGCTTATATTTTATCCAAACTCTAAACCACAGAATCTTCTTATTGTGAAAAATCTAAAAAGGAGAATGTTGTCATGAAATAACTATCAATATAGTAAAACAAAGAAACATAATGGAGAAGTGAAAATTAAAGAAGACAGTAGAAGACAGAAGAAGTATCAGTAAACCACCGGTGTAAAGCATTGTATCAAACGCTTTGTTACCTAAGAGTCTAATATTTCTGATCCAAAATCCAGCCATTTTTAAATGATCAGCCTCAAGATAAGAAGTATTTGTAGAGTCCAAACATTCCTTCAAAGAGAATACTCAAGAATCAGAGTCATTGTTGGGGTGATGTTTAACGTCAAAATATCATTATCTTAAAAAAGAAAATATTGAGTGCAATGAATTTCTTTCTTTCTACAGCTCTTTTGTTCTTCATCCATTGTGTTAATATAGAAAATCATTGCAAGGAATGTAGCATTCTGGTTCGATGCAGGTGGGGGATGAAAGTTTTGTATTGTTTTGTATTCATAGTGTTGTGCTTAAAATAACCGAAAACAGGAAAACACAATAATCATAGAATGAAAATAGGTAAAGGTCACTTGAGACGAGATAGGAAACAATAATGACACAACAGGGCAGTCCACAAATGACTTAAGCCATGATCCACACATACATAAAAGGAGCCCTTCCTTCCTGGCTGTTCATATCAAGAGTAATTTTCGGGCTCAATCCGTAGGAAAGGAATGGGCAGGTAGATGAAAAACCAGTCGCCCCCCATTAAATATATGTCTGTAATGACAATGCACAATAAAACAACTCCATTAAAATATGAACATCTATAATTAAAGTATGCAATATAGGGGAGATATATCTATGTACAGGGACCCAGGTGGCGCTGTGGGTTAAACCACAGAGTCTAGGGCTTGCTGATCAGAAGGTCGGCGGTTCGAATCCCTGCAACGGGGTGAGCTCCCGTTGCTCAGTCCCAGCTCCTGCCCACCTAGCAGTTCGAAAGCACATCAAAGTGCAAGTAGATAAATAGGGACCGCTCCGGCGGGAAGGTAAACGGCGTTTCTGTGCGCTGCTCTGGTTCGCCAGAAGCAGCTTTGTCATGCTGGCCACATGACCTGGAAGCTGTCTGCGGACAAATGCCGGCTCCCTCGGCCTATAGAGCGAGATGAGTGCCGCAACCCCAGAGTAGGACACGACTGGACCTAATGGTCAGGGGCCCCTTTACCTATATCTATGTACACATGGTCAAAGAGGACAGGAGGAATGGGTTCCATTCATCTCTTCCCCAAGCACAAATATACCTTCATGCCTTGGGCCTAGATACACTTTACTTCAAGAGGTCTAAATGGAATTGAATTCAAGTACTCCAGCTTAATTGGCTGAAGAATCCAGCAAGTGAAAAAGCGTAATATTGATTCATCCAGCTTGTATGGTTTCCCCACCCCTGCAACCATAATGTAGGTGTACGCTGCTGATATGAATACTAATGAGAAAGGATCTTTCTGTTAAAGTCATGCACTATTGCAAAAATAGAGATTGCTCAGAATCGGAGAGTGGATGTTGACAAGCAAAGTTAGTGAGAGAGTGAGAAAAATGTAAATAGCTTAAGCTTGCCGTCTTAAACACACTTACCTTAGAGTAAACCCCATTGAATAGTGGGACTTACTTTTGAACACAAATCATTGCAGGACTCAGCTGTCATTTCATAATCAGCTGTGAAAGTTGTACTGACTTTTAGATCCAAGACCAGAGGTTGGCAACCTCCGGCCCATGGGCCGGATGCGGCCCACAGAGGCCGTTTATCTGGCCCACGAGCCACCCGGTCACCGAGCTGCCCGCTTGGCAAGTCCCCCGCGTGCTGCGCTAAACCGGCGCAGCGACTCGCTGAGCGGCGCCAGACACTGGAAATTGTGCCTGCGCCTGCACAGACACCGAAAACCACTTCTGCGCAGGCGCGATTTCTGGCGTTGCGGACATACGCAAAAGTTATTTCCGGCGCCCCGGATATGGGCAGCGCAGCGCCGGAAATCACTTCTGCGCAGATCTGGCCCATGTCCGACCCACGGACAATAGTCCGTGGGAATGCTCCGGCTCATGGCTGGAAAACGTTGCTGACACCTGTCCAAGACAATCACCTAATGAGGCCAACTCTTGCGTGTCAAGGCCCCATGATTTGCAATTCCCTAGTGGATAATAAACACAAAGACACAAGTATTTAGGTTTATGGGTTCAAATAGGCCACAACTTTATTGGTTACAGATGGAAGCGGTTTGGCTTAGGCATTGGGTGAAGCCAAGATATATCTCAACTCCCGCCCATCTGCAGGGAGTCCATCTAAGGGTAAACTACCAATAGGGGGAGCCCTATGATTTATATCAAATAGGGGCACCCCGAGGGGTCCCCATTGGGGTCATGGCATGGTCCTAGGCATCGGACAGAATCTACACCCCTGGATCCCTTTAACAAGATATCCTTAATGAGGTGGGGCAGGTGGAGGCTACAACCTTTCCTCCATCCAAACAAAGTCTTACCCAATGCCTAATCTCACAAAGTTGGGGTGATTGCTACAAGGTAGGCGAAAATCAAATGGCTTGTGCCAGGCCCTAACAATACGGCGGCCAACATTTGTCCATAGCAAGGTCATGCATAGCAAAGCATAAAAAAGGAGGGCAGTGGGTTTGGAGATCTGACGAAGGGTGAGCCTGGCTGTGCCGCGGTTTAAATTTCCCATGGCCATGCCTTCTGCCGGCGCTGATTGGACAATGAGGCCACCCTTGGGTGTGGTGCCACCCAGCACTGGGACAGCAACAAGGGGCATGCCAATCTCTGTCCCTGCTGGATCACTGCAGGGCCCGGATGCCTGGCCCGCAATGCTACAACACCAGAAAAGGTAAGTGGACTTGGCGACAAAAATCAACTTTGGGGATTTCAAGAGTCAACAAGAACTCACACTTGCAGAAGTAACTTTAAAAGAGAAAAACAGCTATAACAGATTGTTATTTATGATCTTGCTTGGGATGCTAAATGTCAAGGCCCTTCAAGAAAGGTTGTCCTTCTAGTATAGGAGTTGCCAACCCAGTTCCCTTTGATACACACACATCCACTGAGAGGACCCTCTTCATCCTGCTCCACCTCTGTTTTCGCCACAGCTGTTTTCTATAGCCAATAGAATCTCATCTCCCCAAATCTAATCCCAGTGGGATGATTTTGGGGTTGCAATAGAATGAACCCCCTTCCAGCTTAATTGTTCTGGGGAAGTGCTCTTCCTGGAGATAGAAGCTGATGATGAAGGTTAATTCTTACATTCCCAGCTGTTCTCTCCAGGAAGATTATTCCCCTAATTAGACTTGAAAAAGATAACACACTTTCCCAAGCCTAATTACTGGCATGTGGGTGCATGTGTGTATGTTTGGTTGCAGTGTGGCATGGGTGATGCCCATGACAGCTCATGTTTCCAAGTGTGCCCATGGGCCCCAAACTGTTGGCAACCGCTATTTAGTATCTCCAATCAACTCTTCATGTCTTCAAGTGGTCTTCATGACTCTAGTTCTGAAATGAGAGCTTGTGTCACGGTCCGGTCGGCGGGCGTCAGGACCAGAGGCAAGATGGTGGTGAAGAAGCAGGGTCGAAGGCAGAGGCGAAGATCCACGGGGCACGAAGCAGGGCGAAGGCAAAGCGAGGGTCCAGGAACAAGAAGGCGAAGGATCCAGGAACAAGAAGCAAGGCGAAGGTCCACGGGGCAGGAGCAAGGCAAAGGCAAAGCAATGGTCCAAGGAGCAAGGAGCAAGGCAAAGGATCCAGGAACGAGAAGCAAGGCGAAGGTCCACGGGGCAGGAGCAAGGCGAAGGTCCACGGGGCAGGAGCAAGGCGAGGGCGAGGCAGGGGTCCAAGAAGCACGGCAGCAACAAGGCAAGGGTCCAAGGAACAGGAGGCCAGATGCAACCAGGCAGGGATAGCGTTGCTGTGGCAAAGAGCTGAAGGGAAATGCTGGGCTTTTATCCCTCCCAGCTCCTGCCACCAGGTGCAGTGAGATCTCAAGTGGCCTCACCTGGGTGATTACTCCTTGCCTCTCCAGCACAAGCTGAGGACTTCACCTGTGTGGCCACGCCTTGCTTCTCCAGCACAAGTTGAGGCATGCCCCAGTCCTGCAAAGCACTACAGGCCCCAGAGCCTGACTCCTGCCCATACACCTGACAGCTTGCACTGTTTTTACATTTCATATAATGTTTAATTCAGCCTACAATCTCTTGGCTTTTTTTAGCTGATGTAACCCATATCATAGACTGCCTACTTCTGAGGGTAAGCGTTGAGGATGGAGTAGCAATAAAGATCCAAACAGTCTAGAATTATGACAGAGCTAGCCAGATATTTCTAGAAAGATGTTTCGAGAAGTTTCAGAAGCCCAACACCAGGGCTTAGTGGAAAGGTTTGTTTTGTCCCCATCACTGAGAATTCTGAATAATACTGCCTATGAATATGGTCTTTACCAGGCATCCCCAAACTTCGGCCCTCTGGATGTTTTGGACTACAATTCCCATCTTCCCCGACCACTGGTCCTGTTAGCTAGGGATCATGGGAGTTGTAGGCCAAAAACATATGGAGGGCCGCAGTTTGGGGATGCCTGGTCTTTACCATCTTAACTATCTGATGAAGATTCTGGCTAGGCATGGCCGTGTGATTTAACAGCTGAAAAAAAGTTGTGTCTATGGGCAGGTGCTTCAAAATTGTGTTGCTTCAGCTTGTCTCCCCAAAGGATGCAGCTGTTACCACGGTATACAAATTAAACAGATGGAAATTGATGTAACTAATGGGAACTGTTGACACAGAAGGTAAAACATTTCCGAAAGTTGTTGCCTCCTCACTCCCCTTGTCTTGAGGCAAGGAATTAGCATCCCTGATGGAGAAGATTAAATTATGTAGGCTTTGAAAAGGAAAGTCTCTTCAAGTTGATGAAAAATGCCCGTAAAATAAATAAAGCCTGCTGAAGTGAAGACACGGTTATCTATTCCTTCAATTAGTTGCCATGTCCTGATGGTTCTCTTTAAGATCTGTGGGGGTTCTGATTGAAACATTAATTATTTTCTTAGGATATCGCTGCTATAGATACTAAAACAGAATCCCCCAGGCGGAGTCCCATTAAAGCACATCTTTGCAGATGGCTGAGGTTCCGGGAGGGAGGTTTTAATATAAATATGCTTAATGCTGTATTTGAAAACTATTTCTCAGTAGGACCCTGGGAGATTATTCTAATCTGTAGGCTGAAAGAGGGACAGATCACTCAATTCTACTTGTAGAGAAAATGAGGATTATATCTCTCTGTCTCCCCCCCCTTCTTAAAAAAAATGAACAACGTGATTAATACTGAGTTTGGGGCTTATTTGTAATGAATTTTGTCAATGGAATGAGAGCAATATTAATGATGGTTCTAAAAATAACAAAGAATGGAAGTATCCGCATTTCGGAGCAATTCAGATACTGAAACTTAAGTTTTGGAAACCACATCCGCTTGTCTGGTTCCTAGAAAGCATGGGACCAAACAGTTTTGTCCTTGCCTCACTCCTCTCCCAGGGAAAACCCACTTTAGCTCTAAATTGGTGCAAATGTCAATCCAGAGAAAACCTGAAATGCTGTTTGATCCGATTGACCGCTAAAGAGCGGTCCCCACCACCACCACAGAGGAACAAGGACAAGAGGACAAGCAGGACAGGAAGAAGTGTGAATAAGTCCTATGTCGATTCTGCAATAGCTGGAAGATTTTGAACATGACCCTGAGACAGCCTCCTCTGGCCTCTTCTCCCTCAGTTGTCATCTGGGGGCGGCCATTTTGTCAGGTTGCCTTGGTGGGAGAGATAGGAAGCAGGGCTCATTTTATCAGATATTCTGGTTGCCCAGCTCTATCAGGCACCTCCTGCCCCCTGAACTGCTCATTACAGGAACACTGTTTAGAAATTGGTGCCTGAGTTTATATTTTTATTTTCCTTTTCCTCCCTGTACCTTTCTCCTTGTGTGTTGTGTTTTTTCAGATTGTAAGCTGGTCGCTATAGACTGTCTGGTTTTGATTGTATATAAACTGCTCTGGGAGCTGTTCTGGCTGAAAAGAAGGGTTCAAATGCAAAGAAAAGAGAAGAGAAGAGAAGAGAAGAGAAGAGAAAACCCACCTTTGGCAGAATCTCCTTAACCAGAAAACCTCTTAATCTAGGGGAAGGCACCTGGTGTTGGGCCAGAGAGAAGGGGAATAGATTAGATTTCCAACATCCTAACTTTTTGGTCCTGTGATGAAACGTCTCATTCATTTCCTTTCCTTCCCCACTTTTTTTGTTATTCTGCAATCTAGGCCAGCCTTCCCTCACCTGGTTTGGTCTGCAGCCACCATTGTTCCTGATCTTTGGCCATGCTGCCTGCCTGAAACTGGTGGGAGTTAGTCTAAAAAAATAAAAATAGAATAAATCTAGAGAACACCAGGTTGGAGGAAGATGATCTGAATTGCAATCCTTTGTGGGGCTTTTCCTTATTTCACTTAGCAAAGCGCCCTGCTCATTTAAAGACCACTCCTTTAAATATCAGCAGTACTAGTAGTAAAAATGGCATTAGCACTAACAATGTGGCAATGTAGGTTCTCAGTAATTAAAAGTACGTGTAGTTTGAAAACCTATATAATGTCACGGATGAGAGGAGAGCATTCAGTAATCATCAGATTTTTGGGATTTGTTTTTGATAAAGCAACAGTACTGAAGCCGGGAGTCTTACTAGGCTTACAAAGGAACATGCTGAGGTGTGCTGCCTCCTGCGCTATTCTTCATCCTGGAACGTGGAAACATTTAGTCTTGCTCTTGTAAGAAAGTGAATATTGTCACTGGCTGGGATCCACTGAGCACATTTAGGCTATTGGAAAGGCTGCTGTCTTTCTGTTCCAAGGCAGAGAGAAAGAGAGAAAGGGGAGGAAGTGAGAGATGAGGGAAGCTTCCATATGGCAGATCTGGGCAGAATTCAGATATACTTTCTTTTTTACTAGGGCCCCAAGATCTACCAACCAGAGCCCGGTGCAGAAGGCATGGTGTTAGAATTAAAGAACAGGATGCAATTTGTGTTGAGGGGCCAGGACACCCACCTGTCCTGTTCCAGAACCAAGCTACCTGCAACACGATTGGCCGGTTCACGCAATTCACGCCTATCACTCAATCAGGTTGCCAGTTGCGTTGCTAGAATGCACCACATCCAAGTGACCTTCGATTTCAAATATTCTGATTATTTCTACTTTTAGTTAAGTTTCTATTTATTTATTTATTAACTTGATTTAGGGGGCAGGCAGCTTTCCCCCTGCCACTCGGATAAGCCCATGACAGGGTGCCTCTAAGCCAGGCATCCCCAAACTGTGGCCCTCCAGATGTTTTGGCCTACAACTCCCATAATCCCTAGCTAATAGGACCAGTGGTCAGGGAAGATGGGAATTGTAGTCCAAAACATCTCGAGGGCCGGAGTTTGGGGATGCCTGCTCTAAGCTCATTCTGAGTCTGGGAGTTTGTTTTCAGCACCAGGACTGAACAGAGCTTGCAGACATTTTAGACAAATGCCCTCTCTTCATTAGCTCTCTTCATTTCCGCAGCCTAATTCAAGAGTGCTTCTATATGACATTTATTGTGGAATCAGTGCTCATGCAGTTAAGTTGTTTGTTTTTTTTACACCATCCACACATTGTTATTGACATCAATACCCATTCAGGGGAAAGCCGATAAATTAAAAAAATGTGACTGGCAGTGACCAGATAGTGATGTCTGAATGACCCATTTGTAATATTAAGTTCCCACCAGGAAGCACCTTAAAGGTTGCTGTTGTTAAACTGAGAGTCAGAAACCAATGCCAATCTATTGCAAATTACTCGGAGATCTACTAGTACTGAAGTTTTTGACCTTTTTGAAAGCTGGAAGCCACATTTAACCCAAACAAGCAACTGGGGACTTGTGTCTTTATTTTTTTCAAAACCATACACAGGTGTGGTGGTAGTGCTCCTGTTGTGACCCACCTTGAATCAGGCCATGAATTGGCAGTGGGTCCCGACCCACCATTAGAAGATCAGTAGAACTAGTTTTACCTTCTGCCCACCGCTGCTGTATGGCGCGCTGTGCACTAATTTGAGCATCGATATTCAACATGAAACATGTGCTCTGAAGAACAACTAGGATGACTTCACCTCGGTTGACTACAAGAAGAATTTGTCAGTGTTGCTTCTCCCTGTTTCTCTTTTCTCCGAATCTTAATTCCAGTCCTCTGCATTTCTGTAGCAAAATATTCTTGAAAAGTCACCAGCATTTTAGTGTGACTTCCTCCTAATAAGCATGCTTTACTATGCAGTTTTCACGACTGACACATTTTTGCAAGTAGTTTATCCAACACAATGCATTTTTGCATGTTCTTTTCATTAATATCTTCATTTATATGCAAGCTTTCTCCATATACAGTACAGTATATGCAAATATGGGATGACTACAAGTATGGAATTAATGCCTCAAAGACTATATTATCAGGGACAAGATGTTAGTTAGAGGACTTCCAAAATGTTTCAGAGGTTTTTACTCAGACTCAATTTTGCTCAGATGCTGTTTTTCTGTTTTAGAAGGTTTGTTTGTAGCTTTCCTCTTTTGCCAGACACAGAAGAAGGCTTAGTTCTGCCAGCATGTTTTGTTTTTCTTGAGGTGCACCTGCTTCCTGCTTATGACAATATTTAGTCTAGTTTGCTGAGGGTGATCTGTGAGGGGAGGAGCAGGATCCTACCTTGCTACCAGAAGCTGGACTGGATGTGGTCTTTTTTCTTTTAATTCTGAAAAGTAAAGTCTTCTTTCTTCCATCTTTTAAAAGCAGTATACCTTAAGAAACCACTTAGTTGGATTAGGTGAGAGTAGACTTTTTTCCCTTCAAATGCCAAGTGTGCACTCCCTGAGAAGAATTAAATCAATGTCTGAGATCAGGCCAAAGTGCAAAATTAAACCATTGTTTAAAAAAGAAAATTTGGTATGTATTCAAGCACTAAGCAGCACTGCTAACAATGTGAACCTTTAATCATCATTGAGTATTTGTGTTCTAGAACTTCTGGGTTGAGTACCTACACATATGTAGCCAAAATGGCAGCATTTCCACACAAGAGGGAGATATCGGCGGACTTGATGGCGTAGAAAAAAATCTTTAAGGGGAAAAGCCTAAGCCTTCAAAGGGAAGAAACATATATTTGACACCCTCCCATGTTAACACTTGTAATGTACAAAGATAAATACTTAGCATGTGATGTGAGTCTGCGTATGTGAAGGTAGACTTCTTTATTATATTTGATTGCTACTTAGAAGGTCGGTTCCTCTTTCATAATTGGCCACAAGTTGTGTCCCTCTAGTCCTTTCCAGCTGTTGTGAAGTGCATCCAAGATGTGCATTTGGGAACAGCAGCTTCTGTTCCTTTTGCGTACATTCATTGTACTGTCTGAAAAGGCTCCCATGCATACAGTTATATGTGCAGAAAAGCTTTTCTGTTCTTTTCAGGAGCCCTGGAAAAGCAGAGTTCCTGAACGGGCAGAGAAGAGCCTTCCATAGATGGAGCCGCTCATGCCACAGTATTTTCAGAGAGTACAGTGAATATTGTCTCCCTGCTTATTTAACTTATATGCAGAATTCATCATGCGAAAGGCTGGACTGGATGAATCCCAAGCCGCAATTAAGATTGCTGATGACACAACCTTGGTGGCAGAAAGTGAGGAGGAATTAAAGAAGCTTTTAATGAGGGTGAAAGAGGAGAGCACAAAATATGGTCTGAAGCTGAACATCAAAAAAACTAAGATCATGGCCACTGGTCCCATCACCTCCTGGCAAATAGAAGGGGAAGAAATGGAGGCAGTGAGAGATTTTACTTTCTTGGGTTCCATGATCACTGCAGATGGTAATAGCAGTCACAAAATTAAAAGACGCCTGCTTCTTGGGAGAAAAGCAATGACAAACCTAGACAGCATCTTAAAAAGCAGAGACATCACCTTGCCAACAAAGGTCCGTATAGTTAAAGCTATGGAGTGATGTATGGAAGTGAGAGCTGGACCACAAAGGAGGCTGATCACAGAAGAATTGATGCTTTTGAATTATGGTGCTGGAGGAGACTCTTGAAAGTCCCATGGACTGCAAGAAGATCAAACCTATCCATTCTGAAGGAGATCAGCCCTGAGTGCTCACCGGAAGGACAGATTGTGAAGCTGAGGCTCCAATACTTTGGCCACCTCATGAGAAGAGAAGACTCCCTGGAAAAGACCCTGATGTTGGGAAAGATGGCGGGCACAAGGAGAAGGGGACGACAGAGGACGAGATGGTTGGACAGTGTTCTCGAAGCTACCAACATGAGTCTGACCAAACTGCGGGAGGCAGTGGAAGACAGGAGTGCCTGGCGTGCTCTGGTCCATGGGGTCACGAAGAGTCGGACACGACTAAACAACTAAACAACAACAACAATGAATACATACATAGGAACACATGAAGAGCCTGAAATCTCAGGCCAATGGCCAATCTAGTCCAGCATCCTGTTCTCACTGTGGCCAACCAGATGCCACTCTTTCCTCACGTGGCTTCCAGCAACTGGTATTCAGAGGCATTGCTGCCTTTCACTGTGGAGGCAGAGGATAGCCATCATGGCTAGTAGTCATTGATAGTTTTACTCACTTGTCAGGACTGGTGCTTGAGGCCCCATGAGCGTTCATTTTGCATGCACCAAAATATGTGAAAAAATTAATAGGTTTGCAGATAGATGCATATTTTAAAAATTCCCATTACCTATGATTGAGGCTTAGCTGGGAGGAAAGTGACCATCAGCATGGTACTTCTAATTTGCTAAGTGCTTCACAATCATCCTTGCATTCGTCCTCACAACAATCTTTTAGGGAAATCACGATGCCTGCTTAACAGATGGGAGATGCTGCTGGGAGATTTGGCTAGGGTTATCCAGTTAGTCCATGGTGGAAAAGGGACCACTTTTGGTGCCCTTTCGACAATTTTCCACGAGGTGGAATTTTCCACGAGGTGATTCCACATCACTGGGGGCTTCATTTAGAAGGGTTGTTCTCATTCCCAGTGAGAGGTGCCAATTCCACGGGGAAAACCTCACACAGCTTGTCCCACCCATGTGGCTGTGTCAGTCAGAAACAGCCTCCAGCAGTGTGGGGGCACCTTATGGTTTCTAAACAATTGTGCGCACACACCTAAAGGGGACCCCTTCCACTGGGTGCCCATTCCAGACCTATGTGCCACCAATCTTGCCCACGTGCTTGTGGCACTCAGCTAATAGGGTTTTCCAGCAACCTGGAAGGGCCTGGCAAACCTGAAGATCTGGCAACCCTACCTCGTAGCCATATTCTTTCTGTAGCTACAGAGTCTCAGCAAACTATAAAAAAACAACAAGCAGGAATCCTGCGTGGTGTCTTTAAAATTAACACCTTATATCATAGCATAATGCTTTGTCAGGTATTTGAAGTGCCATTGTTAGTTGGTTTATTATCTCTCTATCTAAAAAGGGAAGGGAGGATGTGACCGGAAAGCCCAGAAATATCCAATTACTAACGTACAGCACAATTGAAAATGAAATCCAGTCGAAAGAATAAAAGAATTAATGAGAATGGGTGTGACACAGTCCTGACTCAGAAGGCAATTGTCAAAGCAAGGTGAACCGCGTGCAACCATGCTGAAAGGACAATGGCTTTCTGTAGTGAGCTTACCATGCCCAAATCAAATGTAGCCATTTCTAATTTTACACTGATCTGTTTTCACGGTTAAAAGAATAATTAAAAAACAACAACAACCCCACACACCTGCTTTTGGGTTAATTTGCTCACTTTTCATCAACTCTGAGAGCATCTGTGGCTATTTAGTGACAATGAAGAGGAGCCTGGAATGCTCTGTTTATTCATTTTCCAACAATCTCTCTATTTTATCTGGGGCCAATACAATCTCTATTATACTCATTGTTCTGCATTTATTCTGTTGCCTGGTACTGTAATACACTGCTTTCAGCATTCTAATGGGATTTCGTGGGGCTGCCATCCCTAGGTTGATTTGTAACAGGAAGCCAGGACAATAAAGGCTTTGAGGAGATTAATGTGAGAAATGCATGCCTCTGTCGAGGGGCACCCATGCAAAATGAAAAACAACACTGTCTTCCATTACTTGTACCGCCATCTCATTTTTACCAGTAAATAACTTAGTGCATTTCTCTCCACAATGAACATGAACAATAGGCCCTAAGAATAATGAATATACTTTTTGTCTGAGGGAGGAGATGGGATACTTTCAAAGATATTTAAGATTCACCTGCCAGAGTTGCCCTTCAGACAGGGTTTTTTTTAAACTCTCAAAGCAATGACACTCTTAAAAAAAGGCCCTTTTTCTTCAAGAAAGTCTTTTAACTCTCATCAGCATGGAGTCCACAAAATGCCCGGCAGTATAGCAGATTCTTTAATTATGATAGGAAAGATTGTATTCCAAGTGATGTCTTTGCTTATTGGACTTGGACTATAAATGGTTTCTGGATATTTTAACCAGAAAGCAAATACCAAATCCTTGAGGCAGGGAGCTCTTGTCTTCCATTTTGCTGGCTATCAATTAAGGTTATTCATAACATGATGAATTAAGGCTATGCGTTGGTTCAGAAAGTAATTGGAAGTCCTTCTTAATGCTTATGCAGAGCTTTGAGGACGTAAAGTGCTGTGTAATTACTATTATTATTCATAATGACCAATTAGAACTTCAACGATGGTGCCATTATTTCTAGAAAGAGGGAGGACAAGGATGGAGAAAGAGGTTGCTGCTGCAGGCTGGGTAGGGAAGCCTTTCGGGAAAGACAAAAACCATCATTATCTGAAAACAGTTAATTTCCATGTCATATCAGCTCAAGGATGGCTTGCTTTGAAGAATTTATCCATAAAACCCAGCTAAGATATTTGTAAAACTAAGGAATGGTTGACTTAGGGCTACTGCTTCTGCTACAAAACTGCAAATATTTGCCATACATGCCCTTTTATTCTTTAGACTCGATCGTCTAAAAGGATGTCATATAGAGGAGGGAGAAAGGTTGTTTTCTGCTGCTCCAGAGAAGCGGACACGGAGCAATGGATTCAAACTACAAGAAAGAAGATTCCACCTAAACATTAGGAAGAACTTCCTGACAGTAAGAGCTGTTCGGCAGTGGAATTTGCTACCAAGGAGTGTGGTGGAGTCTCCTTCTTTGGAGGTCTTTAAGCAGAGGCTTGACAGGCATATATCAAGAATGCTTTGATGGTGTTCCTGCTCGGCAGGGGGTTGGACTGGATGGCCCTTGTGGTCTCTTCCAACTCTATGATTCTATGGTTACTTGAGCCTTCATGGACATTCCATTAACGTAGAGACTGTTCATTTGTTTCACCTGTGTCACAGGTTCAACTCCCAGAATTTCCAGGTAGGACAGGAAATGCCTCTCTTTTGAAATGCCAAAAAGTCACTTCCTGTAAAAGTACACAATGCTGATTTAGATGGCCCAGTGGTTTGGCTTTTAGACTTCTTTCCTGGGCAGAAAGAAGTACAAAAGGACCACCTGCTCATGATGACGAGCCTTTGATTTGGCTTTAGGCACGATCCTTGGAACGATCGTAACCCCCATGTAAGTTGAGGGCTTACTGTTCTGTGGGGAGAGTCAGCCCAGGGCCTGAAGGTCTTTCAATGAGAAGCTATCACCTGCATCCCAGTGGTTCACCACATAAGACAGCAACACGCAATATGACACCAGCAATTCCTGACACCCCTCCCCCAAATCCCATCTTATGAAACTCTACAAGGCATTGTCCACTTGTCTTACGATACCATCTTCACAATGGTGAATCATGATTAAAGGGAAAGAAAGTTGATGCCGAATCTCAGGATACCAAATTCTCTGTGCAATGACTATCACTTTTGTGACGCGCATAATGGGATTGCAGGAGGCATCTAGTCCTGCTTATTTTTTTTACAATGTTTCATAAACGATTTCCAGAAGTTGAAAGTTGGAAAGATGTCATAGAGTGATTGATTTATCATTTTTTTAAAAGAGGCACGAGAGAGAGAGGAGAGAGAGAGAGAGATGGATAACGTGGTTGTATATCAGTGTACAGTGCCGGATTTACATATAAGCTCAACAAGCTATAGCTTAGGGCCCCATTCTCCTGGGCCCCCCCAAAAAATTTAAAGGAAAAAAACCTGGATGTACATTTCCAAAATATAAGCTAAAAAAACAAATAAAACAAAACCTACATACAGCAACAGTGGCAAATGGCTTTAGATACCTATTAGGTCCATAAATCACCATTTAGCATATATTCAACACAAAAAAGAGTGACAATTTGTTGTTGACAAAGGACAGCTGGACATATAAAGGGCCCATTACCTTCCATAGCTTAGGGCCTCATCAAACCTAAATCCGGCCCTGATCAGTGACAAGTGAAAAAAACATTTTCTTAACCAAGCACAGCTACAAAGAACTTAAGGTGGCTTTAATATTTAGTATTGCCTTGTACTGCCAAGTACTCTGGTTGTCTGCCAGTTTGTTGCCAAGTGATATTTGATGTATGCACAGCCAGTAAATGGTGAAGGAAAAAAACCACACCAATCTTTGGCGCTCTCATTTTAGGAAAAGTTTCCCATGAAAATGTTATTTTTAATCTAGAAGCAATTATTTATGTACCGTAGCTTGTATATCACTTTAGAGATAATATCCTGCTTCTGCAATGCCAACATTGATAATGCAATGATGTCAGAAAAATGTTAAGTGACAATTACTCAGAATTTGGGAGAGAACTCAACACTTCTATGCTTGTTTTGAAACACTGACTTCAAATCTGAACTAGCATTTTGATTTTAGAATGATGTCCATTTCTGCAAATATTTTCTTTGTGATCCTAAACTGCTTTCCCAACTGGCTGCTGGTCTAGAAAGCAACTGTATCTTAGATACTCTTTTCTTATAAAGTGCCTTGGCTTTCCACATTTATTAATTTATTTGTTTTATTTGACCTATTTTAGGCCACATTTCAGGAGCAAAATCCCACTCAACGTGGCTTAAATAAAAGCACAAAACTAGGGAGCACCAGTTCAATAGCATAGGTCTGGTAGGATACTAGGCTGGATGAAATAAAGTTGGAAAACCTTAAAGCCCATTTCTTTATTTGAAGGGAGGCATGGAGAGTCCTCTGCCCTTTAAGCAGGGTTAAGGAACCCAGCTCATTATTGTGACATTCTTGGCAATATCGGATACCCATAAAATTAATCTCCTACGGAGGCTGCATCAAGACAGCACTTTATTCTATTTTCTTACTTAATAATCTTCACATTTTATGTCATCTTTCACATGACACAAAGCCACCTTACAGAAATCTAGTGGAAGTTTAGTGCTCATTCCCATGTTAATTGCCTAAGAATAATGATTACAACCCTGTTAACCAGGAAAACCACAGGACAAAATTTGGGCGGTATCCCAACATATCATTCCTTCCCACTGTTTTAATGGGTGACCCTTGTGGTCCTTTTCCAACTCTTCAATTCTATGATTTTATCATGGGAGATAGAAGTACACATGCACACAAAGGATAGCCAGCTGTCAGAGATTCTTTAGCTGTATTCCTTCATTGCAGGGGGTTGGCACTAGGTGAACCTTAGGGCCCCTTCCAACCCTACTATTCTATGATTCATCATTGATTACAACAATACAATACTCAAGGTGAACCATACAAGGGGAATACTAGTTCCAAGTGAATAGAAATATTTTCTTCCTCTCTCATAACACAAGAACTCGTGGACGTTCAATGAAGCTGAAGGTTAGAAGATAAAATAAAGCACTTCATAGTTAAACTCTGGAACTTGTTCACACAGGAGGCCATGATGGCCACCAACTTGGATGGCTTTAAAAGAGGATAATATAATAATAATAATTTATTATTTATACCCCGCCCATCTGGCCAGGTTCCCCCAGCCACTCTGGGCGGCTTCCAACAAAATATTAAAATACAAAAATCCATCAAACATTAAAAGCTTCCCTAAACAGGGCTGCCTTGAGATGCCTTCTAAAGGTCTGGTAGTTGTTGTTCTCTTTGACCTCTGGTGGGAGGGCATTCCACAGGGTGGGTGCCACTACCGAGAAGGCCCTCTGCCTGGTTCCCTGTAACTTGGCTTCTCGTAGCGAGGGAACCGCCAGAAGGCCCTCGGCACTGGACCTCAGTGTCCGGGCAGAACAATGGGGGAGGAGATGCTCCTTCAGGTATACTGGACCGAGGCCGTTTAGGGCTTTAAAGGTCAGCACCAACACTCTGAATTGTGCTCGGAAACGTACTGGGAGCCAATGTAGGTGTTTCAGGACCAGTGTTATGTGGTCTCGGCGGCTGCTCCCAGTCACCAGTCTAGCTGCCGCATTGTGGGTTAGTTGTAGTTTCCGGGTCACCTTCAAAGGTAGCCCCACGTAGAGCGCATTGCAGTAGTCCAAGTGAGAGATAACTAGAGCATGCACCACTCTGGCAAGACAGTCCGCGGGCAGGTAGGGACTCAGCCTGCGTACCAGATGGAGCTGATAAACAGCTGCCCTGGACACAGAACTAACCTGCGCCTCCATGGACAGCTGTGAGTCCAAAATGACTCCCAGGCTGCACACCTGGTCCTTCAGGGGCACAGTTACCCCATTCATGACCAGGGAGTCCTCCACACCTGCCTGCCTCCTGTCCCCCACAAACAGTACTTCTGTCTTGTCGGGATTCAACGTCAATCTGTTAAGATAAGATGAAACCATGGAGGAGAGGGCAATTGACTAGCTATTATGGTTGTGCTCTACCTCCACTGTCAGAGGTAGTTGCCCTCGTGTCCAGTTTGTAGGATTCCCATAGACATCTGGTTGGCCACTGTAAGATCAGGATCCTGGGCTAGGTGGGCCATTGGCCTGATCCAGCAGGCTCATCTTAGGCAGTGGCGGACCTACACTTTGGGGGCCCTGAAGCTTGAAGTGTTATGGGTGCTCCTTCACAAGGTCTGTGTAACCATTGCTCTCTTCTTCAATGAGATTGTTCCATTACCAAATAATCGTAATAATAAATAAACTACCACACCTCAGATTTTGATTATAATTGCTGTGCTGGATTCTCTCAAGGGTCAAAGTCATTGGCGTGAATAAAAAATTCCCATGCCTTATAGTTTTTGAATTGTGAGTCTTAGATTGGGTCTACCAGACCTAAAAACTTTAAGCAACGTGGACTAAATCGCTTCTGGGGCTCCTCCGGGATTAAGGGCCCCAGAAGCTTAAACTTCATTAGTTTCATAGTCAATCCATCCCTGATCTTATGTTCTTATTATGTGAAACTAAGAGAAATGCTGGTGGGATATGATCTTAAAGCCTTTCCCCACCTCTTTGCCATTCCTACTGCTGCGGCTACTGCTGCAGCTGTCTGGAAGTGAGCCCAGGGGAAATAGATCTGCGTCAGAAATTATGCTTCTGGGCAGCACTGGGTGTAACCTGATCCTGGATGTCCTGTTTTCTAAAAACCTAAGTAATTTTCATATGCTAACGGTAATGGCCAAACCTACACCCAGTTAGGCTGCTCTAACCCCACTACCTTCAAAGGCATTTAAGTGACCTAATTGTCTGCAGGATTGTACCCATTGCTTTCTCCCATTCATCTTCATTATCGAAGGAATGCTTGATATATGTATGCCGAGCAAGATACTTTGTGATGATTAAATTTAATGACAAAACTAAATACGCTTTCCCATTTCTTTGATGAACTAGATCTAAGCAGCTAGCTGTGGGCAGTGGAGTGTCCTTCATTACTTAGCTAATGAGACAGACCCGATTTCTGATTGCCTTGTTAGCTCCAAATATTCCCTTTGCTTTCCCATGACTTTACCTGTTGATTTTGAAGATATCTGAAGAGTGATTGCATACACACAGCCTATGGCTGCTTGGCAGAATCAGCTGAATTCACTCTGTGAATATGTGAGATGAGGAATTCACCATCATTTGTTTACATGATTCCTATATTGGCTGGCACAAACCTAACTGGAAGTGTTCATATATATATATATATATATATATATGAGATTTTATGAAATATAAACATACAAAAATAAATAAATCCAAAATCCAAATATTGAGATTATTCTGAATCTCCTGACTTTTCCCCATCCCTTCCATGGGTCCCAACGATAATATTTACAACTGCATATCAATATTTATCCATTTTTTTATCCTTCTAAAATTATCCATATTTTCCTTTACTTTACAAGTGTGGTTAAAATCCTGCTAATGTTTTAACCTGCTTACAGTGGTCTCATAGATACCGGTAAATGATAAATTTTCTCATTCTTTTTTTCTTTTCTTTTCTACAGTTCTTGTCTTCTTGATTTCTGAGCTTCCTAGTAACTGGAAGTGTTCTAAGGAAGAGAAGAGAGTGACTTAGCTGTTATGAAACTGGGCATGGCATCTTCAGAGAACCAAGAGATAACACACCTTTCCTCCAGCACCAAAGGTTTTAAGGAAGGAAAAGTAAATATGTCATCTACAAAAGAAAGCAAACAAAAGATTCACTGTGTCATCAACTCTCTTAAAAATCAGGGGGTAATAACTTCCAGGCTATGTAAAAGTCAAAGCCTCTTTATTGCACCGCCAATCCAGGAATTACTTATTCCCCCATGACCTATCCTGTGCCATTTTCACAAAGGTCATGTCAGAGGCAACTGTGCTGCTCTATAATGGAAATTCCAGGCAGGGTTTTGCTTTAATCCATCAAATATATCAGAAGGTCTTGATGATTTTTTGGGGGGCCATTCTGTAAAATGGAGAGGAGACAGATTCCTGGTTTCAAATTGTGCTTATACTGAAGAGCTGTACTCAACCTTGTTTTCAGATATCGCATTACGGTCTTACT